>NC_041221.1:115799152-115812602 GCF_002837175.3 Physeter macrocephalus
CGCTCCGCGGCATGTGGGATCCTCCCAGACCGGGGCACGAACCCGTGCCCCTTGCATCAGCAGGCGGACTCTCACCACTGCGCCACCAGGGAAGCCCTGTTGTAAGATTTTTAATCAGAGTTTCAATGTCAGTGCTTGTGATTGGTCTATTTCTATTTTGTATTTCTTCCTGGTTCCATCTCAGAATGTTTTGCTTTTCTAAGCATTTGTCCTTTTCTTCCAGTTTGTCCATTTTATGGCATAGAGTTGCTTGTAGTAATCTCTCATGATCCTTTGTATTTCTATAGTGTCAGTTGTTACTTCTCTTTTTCCATTTCTAATTCTGTTGATTTGAATCTTCTCACTTTTTTCCTTGATGAGTCTGGCTAATGGTTTATCAATTTTGTTTATCATCTCAAAGAACCAGCTTTTAGTTTTATTGATCTTTGCTATCATTTCCTTCATTTTTTTTTCATTTATTTCTGATCTGATCTTTATGATTTCTTTCCTTCTGCTAACTTTGGGGGTTTTTTGTTCTTCTTTCGCTAATTGCTTTAGGTGTAAGGGTAGGTTGTTTATTTGAGATGTTTCTTCTTTCTTGAGGTAGGTTTGTATTGCTATAAACTCTCCGCTTAGAACTGCTTTCGCTGCATCCCATAGGTTTTGGGCCATCATGTTTTCACTGTCATTTGTTTCTAGGTATTTTTTGATTTCCTCTTTGATTTCTTCAGTGATCTCTTGGATACTTAGTACTTGTTTAGCCTCCATGTGTTTGTATTTTTTACAGTTATTTTCCTGTAATTGATATCTAGTCTCATAGCGTTGTGGTCAGAAAAGATACCTGATATGTTTTCAATTTTCTTAAATTTACCAAAGCTTGATTTGTGCCCCAAGATATGATCTATCCTGGAGAAGGTCCCATGAGCACTCGAGAAGAAAGTGTATTCTGTTGTTTTTGGATGCAATATCCTATAAATATCAAGTAAGTCAATCTTGTTTAATGTATCATTTAAGCTTGTGTTTCCTTATTTATTTTCTGTTTGGATGATCTGTCCATTCGTGTAAGTGGGGTGTTAAAGTCCCCTACTATGATTGTGTTACTGTCAATTTCCCCTTTCATGGCTGTTATCATTTGCCTTATGCGTTGAGGTCCTCCTATGCTGGGTGCATAAATATTTACAATTGTTATATCTTCTTCTTGGATTAATCCCTTGATCATTATGTAGTGTCCTTCTTTTTCTATTGTAATAGTCTTTATTTTAAAATCTATTTTGTCTGATATGAGAATTGCTACTCCAGATCTCTTTTGATTTCCTTTGCATGGAATATCTTTTTCCATCCCCTCACTTTCAGTCTGTATGTGTCCCTAGGTCTGAAGTGGGTCTCTTGTAGACAGCATATATATGGGTCTTGTTTTTGTATCCATTCAGCCAATCTATGTCTTTTGGTTGGAGCATTTAACCCATTTACATTGGTGGGAGCATTTAATACATTTACATTTAAGGTAGTTATCAATATGTATGCTCCTATTACCATTTTCTTAATTGTTTTGGGTTTTTTATTGTAGGTCTTTTCCTTGTCTTGTGTTTCCTTGGTGGTGCTGAGTTCTCTTAGTTTTGCTTGTCTGTAAAGGTTTTAATTTTTCTGTCAAATCTGAATGAGATCCTTGCTGGGTAGAGTAATCTTGGTTGTAGATTTTTCCCTTTCATCACTTTAAATATATCCTGCCACTCCCTTCTGGCTTGCAGAGTTTCTGCTGAAAGATCAGCTGTTAAACTTATGGGGATTCCCTTGTATATTACTTGTTGCTTTTCCCTTGCCGCTTTCAGTATTTTCTCTTTGTATTTAATTTTTGATAGTTTGATTAATATGTGTCTTGGCATGTTTCTCCTTGGATTTATCCTCTATGGGACTCTCTGCACTTCTTTTCCCATATTAGGGAAGCTTTCGTCTATAATCTCCTCAAATATTTTCTCAGTCCCTTCCTTTCTCCTCTTCTACTTCTGGGACCCCTATAATTCGAATGTTGGTGTGTTTTATGTTTCCCAGAGATCTCTGAGACTGTCCTAAATTCTTTTCATTCTTTTTTCTTTATTCTGCTCTGTGGTAGTTATTTCCACTATTTAATCTTCTAGGTCACTTATGCATTCTTCTGCCTCAGTTATTCTGCTATTGATTCCTTCTAGAGAATTTTTAATTTCATTTATTGTGTTGTTCATGACTGTTTGTTTGCTTTTTAGTTCTTCTAAAAGTTTCTTGTATTTTCTCCATTTTATTTACAAGATTTCGGATCAACTTTACTGTCATTACTCTGAATTCGTTTTCAGGTAGACTGCCTATTTCCTCTTAAATTGTTTGGTCTGGTGGGTTTTTACCTTTCTCCTTCATCTGCTGCATATTTCTCTGTCTTCTCATTTTGCTTAACTTACTGTGTTTGGGGTCTCCTTTAGACAGGCTGCAGGTTTGTAGTTCCCATGGTTTTTGGTGTCTGTCCCCAGTGGGTGAGGTTGGTTCAGTGGCTTGGGTAGGCTTCCTGGTGGAGGGGACTGGTGCCTGTGTTCTGGTGGATGAAGCTGGATCTTGTCTTTTTGGTGTGCAGTACCACGTCCGGTGGTGTGTTTTGGGGAGTCTGTTAACTTATTATGATTTTAGGCAGCCTCTCTGCTAATGGGTGAGGTTGTTTTCCTGTCTTGCTATTTGTTTGGCATGTGGTGTCCAGCAGTGGAACTTGCTCATTGTTGAGCGGAGCTGGGTCTTAGCCTTGAGACAGAGATCTCTGGGAGAGCTCTCCCCAATTGATATTACGTGGGGCCAGGAAGTCTCTGGTGGTCGAATGTCCTGAACTCGGCTCTCCCACCTCAGAAGCTCAGGTCTCACACCCAGCTAGAGCACCAAGACCCTGTCAGCCACAGGGCCAGGTACATGGGGAGTTTCTTGCCTTTTGGGAAGTCTGAGGTCTTCTGCCAGCATTCAGTAGGTGTTCTATAGGAGTTGTTCCACATGTAGATGTATTTTTGATGTATTTGTGGGGAGGAAGGTGATCTCCACGTCTTACTCCTCTGCCATCTTGAAGGTCCTCCTCAAGAGAGATTTTTTAAATCTATTTTTTTAAAATTATCATTCCAGGATGATCACAGACAGAGTCTAGTACTTAAATTCCTTCTTTTGATTAAACAGTCATGTGTCCAGGTGTGCGTCTTATGAAACCCTGTCAATTTCAACTGTTTAGAAGAAGAATATTCTATGACAGTGATTTCTGACAGCTTTGCATTTGGCTTACACATAAATCACCTTTACCAACCCACAATATAATACAGAGACATCAGGTACATCTTTTCGGAAATAAGCAAAAGATAGAGGAGGCACATTTTCACTGCCTTCCATTTTTTACTAGTAAAAAAGAGAGTCAATCATTCACCATTAAATCAATTTTATTTTGCTTTAATTTTTTTATTTCTTTGAAGGGGAAGGAGAAATTATATTACCCAGTTGTTCATTCATCAAAGAACTAAATTTTTAGGAAAGGCCACCTGTTCAGAAATCAAGCTGAAAAAAAACTGTTTGCCAGGAAAACATGCAGACTTATGAATCCAATTTTGTAACTGGAAACCAAGGTAATCTTAAAGTGAAACTTGTGTTTGTATATAAGTGATTCTGCTGAATAGAGAGCCATTCAATTGGTGAGTATGATGGTTGCAGAAGTTATTTCAGTAAAAAAAAATAAATTTCTCCTTTCTGTTCAATCTAAATCCCTCTGCTCATGTTTTAGAAGAAAATTCAGACTGATTTACATGTCAAAATTAGATACATACTGACTAAATTACTACTAAGTTTAAGACAAAGAACAGAGAAACCAAGTTTGAGGGAACACAGAAAAAGACGTGAAAAGAAATGGGCTATAAGCCACTACTTTATAAATCACTGAAAAAGAACTACTAGTTAATAATGATGATTATTATAATATAATCACTAAATACTGATGCTAATTACCCAGGTTAACTAAATAACTGGTTCTTTGACTGAACAATCCAATCCCCAAATCCTCCCAGCAAACAGTGGTTTTTATGGAGAACCAAAGATAAAAGAAGGCACTGAGTAACTAAGCAAAGGTTATGTCAGTCATACCTAAGGATTTTCTTCACAAACTGGAGTCATTTGCTTAACTCTATAACAGTAGTGAGAGATTTTTCATAAGTTACTCACAGGAAGGGGCAATAGATTGTTGAGGAAGAGGGAGGGGAGCAAAGACAGAGACAGAGAGAGACAAAGAATTACCTCAGGCCAATCATTTAATGCACTGTTCTACATTAGGAAAAAAAGAAAAATTTATTTTTCTTTTAACTATCCCACCTTCCTTCAGATCAGCAGAGATGTCTTCTGAACCAGTTCCCACTCTATCTACTGAATTCTGTCTCTCATTATGCTGAATCAGACTCCCTGTTCTTGTGGAGGCATCTCTACTCAACGCCACTTTCAACTGTGATTCTTTGGTCCAAATCTGGTTTCTTTCTTTTTTTTTCTGTTAAAAAAAAATAAGCATCTGATCTGCATATCCAGCTTCCATTAACGCACAGCTCACAGTTCATTCCATTAGTGTATTCATTTACAGATCTAAGAGCTGCATCTGACCTACTCATATTCTTTCTTTACTCCACAAAAGACTTGAGGTGATTATGGAAGTTTACTATAACCTGGTATTTCCTAAATTTTAAAAACATTCAACAGAGCCTGAAATGTGCTTATTACTGTACACAGATTATGTATATATCATAAATAAAATATGTCCTATTATTTTGGGGGAGTTAACTGAGGCCAGAAAAAAAGAAGCAATAAGGTGGAAATCAGTATAGAATGAGAAAATATCCAGGCCCATGCTGCTGAGGACAGTGAATCAAGTATAGGGCTGAATTTCCCTTCCTTCTCCAACTTTCTCCATTCCTTCCAAGTGAAGAATGTTGACAGTAGAGTGTTAGATTAGTTGGGGGACCAGAACATTATTAAGGACAGGACTTAAGTGGAAATGGTAAAGGCTTAGCCAATCCATATCAGCACTTGCATATTTCACAGTATCTTTGAGCCATTTTGGTAAGTAAAGAAAGCTCACTAGACCTATCATGCTTATTTCTTCTTGCATCTTCCTGGTCACATTAATGCACCACATACTATGAGAGTAAATTGCAAAGAAAAGAATATTGTATAGCAAAGAATTTTGCTTTTCTTATTTCTGGATCTATAGCCTCAATTTTTAAAAGTGATTCAGAGTGCCCTCAATTTATTTATTTATTTATTTATTTTAACATCTTTATTGGAATATAATTTCTTTACAGTGGTGTGTTAGTTTGTGCTGTATAACAAAGTGAATCAGCTATACGTATACATATATCCCCATAACCCCTCCCTCTTGCATCTCCTTCCCATCCTCCCTATCCCACCCCTCTAGGTGGACACAAAGCACTGAGCTGATCTCCCTGTGCTATGCGGCTGCTTCCCACTAGCTATCTATTTTACATTTGGTAGGATATATATGTCCATGCCACTCTCTCACTTTGTCCCAGATTACCCTTCCCCCTCCCCGTGTCCAGAGTGCCCTCAATTTAATTCATCAAGTTTAATGAATATCTAGAATATACTGTGTAAAGTCAAGTCCCTTGTTGAGAACAAGAGTTTCAACAACCATAGCATTTAATGTAAATAGAACACTACAAAAAGATAACTTATACCCAGATCCTGTCAAAGATATATAAAGTCTAAAACAGTATACATAAGAAAATGTTAATTCCTGTATCATGAGAACAGGTTAAGTCTTGTAAATGAATATTAATACTGATTTGCAATAATTTAGGGAAGAGAATCATTTGACTGGAGCGAAAGGCAAATCTACATGTCAAAGACTTCTTCATGGAGACAATATTTGAAAAAGGAGAAAAGGATGAGCTGATGAGGAGATAAGAGGCCTTAAAAAAGATTCATGAAAGCAGGATGCCTATGTCTTGTGTGGCAGTCATTAGGGCCACTGATTGAACATTGCAGTGACCTTTCTTAAGATGTACGATAGGACTGCATTCAGAAGTTGGGCTTGACCACATGACTGTCTTTGACCAGAGAAATATGCACAGAAGTGATATGAATCTCTTCTAGGTAGAAGCTTTAAGCACCATTTTATGATTTACCACATTCTCTTGTCCTTGCCCTGGAGATTTTGAATGTATGTGTTGAGGTGGATCCCCTGCCCATTAGCTTGTGTTCATGAGTGACCATGAGGAACAGAAACTCCAGCTAATCTGTGATGGGCATATAGGTTGAATGAGACATAAAATTTTGTTGTTACAAGCAAAAAAAAAAAAAAAAGTCCATGGAAAGGTAAACATATGAAAAGCCTAAGAAGGAAAGAGAAGCCAGTAAATAAATGAGCAAAAATGATGATTTATAAAGACAGAGGAAAACCAATATGAAAGGCACAAAGGGAGAATTTAAAAAGAAGGAAGTTTCAAACATTCCAGAACTGCTGGTGGAGAGAGAGGAAGAAGAGGAGATAGAAGAGGACTGAAATAAACCAGAAAGTTGTGTCTAAAAGGTCATCTATGATCACTGAGAGAGGAGATTGTGTGGCACGGGAGTCACAGTGTCAGGACACAGCAGGTCACAAAGGGGAGATGGAGAGTTAGAAAGATCAGAACATGGGGACTACCTACTAAGGTAAAGGCATAAAATAAAAATAGTTTGAGGGAGAAGGAAGTACTTTTTATTTATTGAGTTTATAAAACAGAGAAAAGTAAAGCATATTTTGAAGTAGAAGGGAAATTATTAAGAAGAGAGAGAGATTAAAGGTGAAAGATAAGAAAGGAGCAAGGTCGCAGAGAATTGAAAGCAGACAAAGTAAAAGAACAGGTTGCAGTGTTCATCTCAGAAGATTTGTGGAGAAACAGAGACAAGCATGATGGAGAGGAAAGACTTTGAGGGAGGCCAACTCAGGTGATCTGATCTTCTCATTAAAGTAGGAAGTCAGACTGTTCAGAAAAAGGCAGGAGGGAATGGGCTTGAATGAGAAGGGTTAGAAAAGCCGTTGCAGGGAACGTGGCAGGGAGTCCATCAGTGGTGGGAAGACAATATAAATGCACAGTCAATCGACTGAGTGCTGGTTTTACAATTGTCCTTCATACTGGGATAATATAATTCTTTGCAGTAACTGATCAATGACTCAGTGCTCTACCCGTTCAGCCCCAGTGATTGATCTGGTTTACATACCAACTGAAGTATCATTCACGATTTGTTCATAACTCCAAGTCATTTCTCAGTTAACTTGCCACTCTCCAGTAAGGATTCTCAGACTCCAGATGTCTAGTTAACAATTAACATTTGTTGCCCACGTGGCAAATTTGAATTCTTAAGACAATACTGAATTATATGGTATGTAACAGTTGAATAAAGGGAGGCTGCCTGACTTAATCAACGTTTCACAGGTAATAAGTCATACAGCTAAAAATGGAATGCACTCTATATTCTCCAAGTCCAGAATAAGAAGCAATATTTCTCCTAAATAAACATAGAAACTGATGATGACTACGAGCCATTTATTTAAAATATAAAAAGAAGAATTAGCCCCTTTAGGAAAATTCATATAATAATTCATGATGAAAAATCCTTCCATGCTGATGATCTGTATGAGTCAGAATGGCAAGGGGAGAGGGTCTGCCTTAGACCTGAGTATATCTCTTGGGCCACAGTAGTTCAGACTCTAACTCCTTGGTCTAATTGAGGTGAAACTGAAATGCCTTGTGTGATGGAGCCATGGTGGGATGGCACTGGGGAATCGTGAACTTTTCTAACCTCTTAGTTCTTAGCTGAAGAACACAATTGAAACAAAAGCAAAAAGAAAAAACAAAAGAAGAAATACAATACCTAACAGAAAAGTCCCACCCTTCCCACCCAACTCTAGGCTGGTCTCATGTTTGTTTCATTAGGATTATGAAGAAAAATGAAATCTCTTGGAGCCTAATGCAAAATTGTGTGCCAGACTTGTTTATCCCTTTGTAGCTATATCAGGCACCGCTCAAAGGAGGCGAGCAAAACAGCATTTTGGAGTTTATGAGGAAAATCATTCTCCAATTTTCTCAGAATTCAAATGAAAGCTGTGGTTTGAAGCCACTGAAACAGAATTAAATGTGAAGTTTAGAAGGGATTAATTTCATAAATTTCTTAAGTTGTTGATGGAACCATCTGGCAGTTTGAGAGATAAACCATTAAAGTCAGTACAAGAAAATTTCTTTCTGTAAGATTATAATGACTGAATATTATAACAGCAGGAGAAAAGAAGCTAATGCATATTTTATCATTGAAACAAATGCTCTGGACTTTAAAGTCATGGGGGATTTCTGCTCACTTCTAAAGGAAAGCAACTAATGTGTGATGCCCACCTTCAAGTGCCAGAGAGGTACCCCTTCCTTTGATCTTCGTGGAGGGCTGCAGAAGAATTTCCACCTGCACTTTTCTGAGGAGAAACTGTGACCCAAAGCATTTAGGTGATATTCAACGCACTACAGAGTGTAACCTGCACACAGCTTTGAACTAAGAACATTCCTGCTCAAACACTGTGTGCCCCCCAACTGCACTGCCTTCTTTATCAAACGATACTGTTTATCAGGTAGTTACAGGTGAGCACCAGGGACTTCACTGTAATTAACTACCTACGTGTTTCTGGCCAGTCTGAGAGTTAGTGATTTGCCAAGTGTTTTCAGGCAAGTTCTCCCATTAGTTTCTCAATCCAGTCCTGACTAAACTTCATTATCATTACTATTTTATGGAAAGGAGTATGTTTCATTAAAAGGCAGTTGCCTCACAGACAAAAGCAATGGTCCTTAAGTTGGATATTCAGCAAAATCACCTGAGAACCAGGGACACCTGCAGATACTGGGCAAAGAAAAATGGTTCATTGAGGTTGGGCCCACGTAACTATTTTAATCAAGTTCCCAAGTGTTTCTGATGCCTATTAAAATTTGAGGGCTTCCCTGGTGGCGCAGTGGTTGAGAGTCCGCCTGCCGATGCAGGGGACACGGGTTTGTGCCCCGGTCCGGGAAGATCCCACATGCCGCGGAGCGGCTGGGCCCGTGAGCCATGGCCGCTGAGCCTGCACGTCCGGAGCCTGTGCTCCGCAACGGGAGAGGCCACAGCAGTGAGAGAGGCCCGCGGACCGCAAAAAAAAAAAAAAAAAAAAAATGCAGTCGTTCATCCAATACTTCATTTAAGGAGGCTCAATTTAAGGGTGTTGTGATGCTGCCAGAGTCAGGTAGCCACTACAAGCTCTCAGCCCCTCTTCCAAGGCAAGGCCACTTCCCACAGATGTCCACCAGGACTCAAGAGATACATGAGCTACCAGACAGGAAGAGGGTTTTTAATTACCTTAGTTATGCAAATAAGGCCAAGCTGTTATCTGCTACTGAGGATGACCCCAGCCATGATTTTCCTTGCGTGGTCCCCTTTATACCTTCATCTCAGCTTTTCTGCAAGTGCCTACTCTAATATCTCAGCCAATTTCTGCCACAGCTCATTCACAACACAGCTCTAGCAAGCAATGTCAATATTTTCTTTACACAGCTATCATGAGTGATTTAAAATGACAATGTAGCATATGACTCATATCTTAGGCATTTCTCTAACACAACCTCTATAAAATGTACAAACGGTGATACCAGGAACCAGTCTCAGTCACTCTTGCCCTAGAAACCGGGGATCACACAAGCTAATTTGACAAAGGTCACACAGCCAGTAAGCAGCACCACTGAAACTCCTGAACCCTGCACGGGAGGGCAAGTAGACCACAGGAAGGGGCAGCCCACTCCAAGTTGGTTGCTGGCGGCCATTTTCATAAGCAAGGGAAGTTACTCACCAGGTTTGTCTTCGGCAGCCGAAAGACAGGATCTCCGAACCTTTTACCAAACCACGTTGCTCTTGCCTGACATCCCCTAAGCCAAAACGCTAAGATGTAGAGGTCTACAGCAAAGAGAGGGTTTATTCGCAAGACAGGCAGGGAATGAAATGGGAGAATCTCGAATCCGCCTCCCTGAAGGCAAGGTATTTGCGTCATAAAGAACGAAAAAGCAGCGAGGTGGGAGGATCTCCGGAAATGTGATTGGGCAAAGGTGCAGTAATGCTCCTCCTGCGCAGGCGTAACTACGCTCCAGGCGTCCGCACGTTCTGAGGGCGGAGTTTTCAGCCCTCTGAAGTCAAAAGGGCTTTGAAGACGCTCGTGCATACCCAGTTGAAGGGTCGGGGGTCCTATCTAGTCTTAACCAGCGCAGCTGGAACTAGACACAGCTGACTCCAAGTTCTTGGAAAATAACTCAGGCAAACATCTTATTGTTTCGGCAACAGGCTGCTTGGAGGACAAGCGAGTCTTAAGACGACCTTGATTAGCGAAAGCAGGTGAAATGGATTTAACCCATGGTTTCAAACCCACCTGCCAGAATCTTTAAAGTTTATGTGGGGGCCTTACCTGGGTTCAGTCACATATACCGTCCAGATGGCCTCAACAACACACTGTTCTCTCAAGCCTGCATCCTTGAAATGGCTGCTAGCATGGGAATAGTAGAACAGACAGTCCAAGGACAGGGGAAGGGGTCCAGCTCTCAGGTCAACCACTGTCATATCCTCTGGATGACCTCCTCCAACATATGCATATGCTATACTTTGCCCAGTCCAGGACAAATCCCCTCAGCTGTTCAAAGAACTTATCTGTAATGCTTTGCCAAGCTTCACCCATGCTCTGTACATCTCATCCTCACTTCTACCTCTGCCCTGCACAACCCTGCCCTGGCCACCAGAGTTCTGTAACCTTGGTATTTGTTATGAAATTGGATGCCAAGTTTGTGACCGGTACTAACAGACTCTCCAAATTACTTCCTCTCCATCTTTCCAAACTCATCACCACTCCACAGCCATTCTCAGATCAGACACCCTCAGATTCCTGAAATCTCCAAAATGCACCCTTTTGTCTCTCCTCTTCCTGCATTATCTGCCTGGAACTACTGCCCACATTGATCTTTGATCTGCAGTGCTAACTCGTATTCTTCAAGACCTTGGATCAGCAGTGCTAACTCCTATTCTGCAAGACATTTCCAAGAACCGTTAACAATTGTCTATGGAGGCAAAAGGCAGGGTCTCTATATTCCTTTGGGTGTTGAATTATGAATTTATGTTGAATGAATAAATAAATGAACCACTCATTTTTGTTTTCTGTACGATTTTCCTAATATAAACCAAGAACTGACTTTGGGCTTTTTGAGACAAATGATATCTGGGGCACACCAGAGTTGGTGACTGGTACAGGGAAAACTCTGTACTACTCACAGAATGTGGTTACTAAAAATCACTACATTTATTTATTCATAATGGAGTTACTCAGTTACATACTTAGCAAACATCTATCGAGTGCCTTCTGTATGTCAGGCACTGTCCTTGATGCTAGGGTACCACCTTGAAAGCCGGACATGTACTCTACTCACATGGGGTATACACTCTTGCCAAAGAAACCTGAAAAGAAAAAGGAAAAAGGAAATCAAAATATAATGCCTGTTACTTGTAAGGGATATGGAGAAAATAAAAGTATTATAACACTGAATTAGAGATGCTAATTTAAAATGAGTAGATCAGGAAGGCATATCTAAGAAAGAGGTGTTTGAGCTGATGTTTGAATTCTGAAGAACCACCAAAACAAAGAACTTTTGGGGGTGGTGTGGCGGAGCATGCAGGAAGGCAGGTTACTTCAGGGATGGGAAGAACAAGTCTGAGGTAGAAACAAATTTGAATTCTTGGAGAAAAATATAATAGGAGGCCAGGATATCTAGATGATAATGAACAGGGCTCGGAGTTGTACAAGATGAAGTCAGAGAAGTCAGAAGGAGGCAGACTCTTCAGGGCCTTGAGGCCAGGACAACAATTTAAAATTCTACAGAGTTTACAGTGACAATGATCAGGCAGATTAAAAAACAACAAAAAAAGAATATTAGGTCTACTATGTATGTGGAGAAAGGATCACAAACATGAGAGTGAAAACAGAGGAGGCTGCTGCAATAGTTTCTGAGAGAGATGATAGCATTAATCCTGAACAAACTACATTTCCTCTACAGGACCAATTAACAACAACAACAACAACAAAACAGAAACAGAGCATGGTTTGCAGGAGTAGAAGTTGCTATGGCTTCCACGTGCTTTGCCCATTACTTGAGTGTGAGGACACTCTGTACAAGAGCTCTCACAAAGCCCTTATCCTTTTCCACCAATTTTTCTGAATCTTTTCAAGGAGAAACAACAATTGGATTAGATCAACCAGGGTGCACTCCTAAGTGGCATTAATTCCCCATGGGCAAATCAGCTCACCCTTGAACTTGGGACCCTCCTTGTATTTTGTCATCTCATTGGCCTCAGTACACCTGCTCCACTGTTTCCATAAAGTATATATTTCAAGAAGGGGAGAGCCGTTACAGTGTGTTCTCTGTGAGTGACATCTGAGAAATGGTGTAAGGAGCAAAGCCCCTTGTGAGTGCTGATGTTTTGTAGCTGTGCCCATTTAATTATAGGTTTGAAGAAAAAGTGTTTCTTAGCAAATTTCGTTGAAAAAAATTCCTTCTCTCCTGGCAGCAATGATCTATTTCTTAACTGTCATCAACTTATCAACATTTTAGCTAAATGGGAGTACAAACTTCTAAGTTTTATTAATGCCTACATGTAGGGTAAACATATCAACTTATTAACACTCTGTGGTAAATAATGAGGACTAATAAGATGAAAGCTAAAAGTGATATTATATAAAATTTAGGGTTCTCTTTTGCCTACTTACTACTACTTACTACTTAGTAGCCAAAGAAAGAATACAATTAGCATTTATTTTTTTATTCACAGAATTCCAGAACTGGACAGCATGCTATGAAAATCTGGCTACAGTAAGAGTCATGTTTGAAACCTGCAATGCAGTAATGCTGATACTCCAGAGTTCTAAAGAAGATGATGCATAAATTAAAACCCAAATTTTACCAAAAACTGTTCTGCCTGCTTAATTCAAATGAAGGCAAATTAGATGTTTGTGAAAGAAGCTAAATAGCAGAGCAAAAAGAGACTAAGAAAAAGTTACTTAAATATTAATATAGGACTTTTAGATTATTTGTTTACCTGCTTAGGAGATTCATTTTTACCTGAAGGTGAAAACTATTTTAATTAATAAGATAATTGTCTGTAATTGAAAATAAACTCTTACAGAATTCCTAACAGGAAGTAAAGCAGTCTTTACCAAAAATGAAGAGAATTTAATATCAAAACATCAGAATGGGGCTTCCCTGGTGGCGCAGTGGTTGCGCGTCCGCCTGCCGATGCAGGGGAACCGGGTTCGCGCCCCGGTCTGGGAGGATCCCACATGCCGCGGAGCGGCTGGGCCCGTGAGCCATGGCCGCTGAGCCTGCGCGTCCGGAGCCTGTGCTCCGCA
>NC_041221.1:115812612-115840509 GCF_002837175.3 Physeter macrocephalus
AGCCTGTGCTCCTCAACGGGAGAGGCCACAGCAGTGAGAGGCCCGCATACCGAAAAAAAAAAAAAAATCAGAATGTCATGTAAACATTGAAAATTTTGTTGTTGTATTATATTCATTCATTCATTCATTTTTTTATGGTAAAAGTTTGAACAAAGTACGTTAGTAGAACTGATTAGCCATCGGCTATTTAGTACAGGTAAATAATTATACTGTTTATTATTACCAGAGAAGAAAAGGAAGAGAACTAACTAGAGGCAGGGGAATCTCAGAAACATATTTACAAATACCCTTCTCAAAGTTTTAAAAATATTCTCAAGTCAAGAATATAAATTAGAAAATTCTTCAAGATACAGTGAAAGAACAATATTTATGATTTGAAGCAGTTGTAATACTGAGAGATATATTAACAATCTCTCTCATGAGCTATTCATTCATTCTTTCTTTCATTGATTGATATGCACCTCAGTTAAGGGATCATCATGGGCTAGGGATAGTCTTGGAGACAGAGAATACAAAAGGGAATGAGATGAGAAATTTCCCATCAAGGATCTTTCTGTCCATGGTAGTTTTCCTTAACATATGCACGCATACACATACACAAAATCTGTAATTACTTTCAGAGCGCTCTCAAAAAGTCCAAAACCCATCCATGGACTAACATACAGTCGTATCCTGGTTTAAGAAATGACAAACTTGAAGAGGAAAAAGGCAAAATACCACCATCCCAACAACTCTACATTCCAATGCTCCAGAGTACTCCACTGATTTTTGATGGATAGTTGTGTTTGAACTAGGCTAGAGTTTCAAACAAACACAACCAGGCCCACCTTGTTTGTCTACCAGTTACAAGAAGGAATAAATACCATCAAGCAAAGAAACCATCCTCCCAGCCAAAGACCCTGAGGGCCCACAGAGCTGTCCAAGATTTTGACTTCCTCTGGGTCAGCTTGGTGCCTAGGCTACAAAACTTATACACACCTATATTTTGAAAGCCAGCTAACTGCTCCCAAGCTAAGCTTACACTACCCTAAATGTCTTAGAGCATTTTTGGTCTCAAGATAAAATATGATCATATTTCTAAAATGAACCATCCCATGCTGTGGGTATGCCTGAGTGTGATGTATTGTCTCTTCACTCCTTTTCAACTGTTTAAACTGTACATGTATAGTGTGTGAGTGTGTGTGTGTGTGTGTGTGTGTGTGTGTGTGTGTGTGTGTGCCTGGCCCATATTTTTTAAATAAATGAAAGTAATCTCAATGACAAACTTATAAATCCATCATGTGTTTTCATTTTCACCTTTGAACAATACAGAAAATAATTTTCTAGACTATCATTGATGCTAGATTCTTTAGTACATACATTCCTGTTTTAGTCTGTCCAGGCTGCTATCACAAAATACTACAGACTGGGTAGCTTATAAGCAACAGAAGTGTATTTCACTCACTTCTGGTGTCTGGAAATTCAAGGTCAAGATGCCAGTAAGGTCAGGTGAGGACTTTCTTCTGAGTTGTAGACTTATTGTATTCTCACATGGTGGAAGGGCTAGGGGGCTCTGTGGTATTTCTTTCATAAAAGCACTAATCCCACTCGTGAGGGATCCATCCTCATGACATAAGCACTTCTCAAAGGTCTCACCCATTACTACCATCACCTTAGGGGGCTAGGATTTCAACATATCAGTTTGGGGGGTGGGGCCCACAAAAATTCAGACATAGCATTCTCTCATATCTCCCAAGTATACAGCCTTATGAATTTATAGTATAACTGACAAAATTTCAATTTTATTTCTAATTTTAAAATATCTCTGTAAACTAATAATAGACATATAGTTGGATAACATAAAAATGAAAAATATCCTTCAGCAAATAATTAACTTCAAAAGAGATGGTCACTAACTCTACTATTATGTTAACAAATGTTGAAATTTCTAGCTAATGCAACAGAACAAGAAAATAAAATATGAAAATAAAACATTTAAAAAATCAAAAAGGAGGAAGAATATCATCATTATTTATAAATGTTGTGATACTCTTTCTGGACACAGAAGGGACAACAGAAACAAAAATTAATAGGATTGTTCAATAAGACAGCCTGTTAATAAAATTATATGTAAAAATCAATCACTTGGATATGTGCAAATAATAATCAATTAGAAGATATACTGAAAACTGGATCATATTCACAAATGACATATAGCTTAAGATTAAACAAAGTAGAATTATAAAGTCTAGCAAATATGAAGAAAACTAAAAAAAATACTGAAGAACACAAAAATTATGACAATTCAGTGCTATTCTGCGATCCTAAATAGCAAAAGTATTTCTATATTGTAGAAATGTAAATTCCCCAAATGTTAATCTATAGCTGTAATGTAATTTCAGTAAAACTTTTAACAGTACTTTAATTTGATGAAGTTTCCCCTAAAGAAAATAAAACGAATTATCAAACTCTTTAGAAAACTAAATAAGGAAGAAATTGCCCTATCAAATATTAAAAGCTACCATAAAGATATGATAATGTAAACCTACTGGCTTATATACAGAAAGTAGGTTAATAGATTCTTTTTAAACACCATATGTGAAATATCACATAAAGAGTAACATAGAAAGTGAGGAAGCATAAAGAAAATAATAGTAATAATATAACATATTACAATAATAATAAGAAAATGTTGATGAATATCTAATCTCAGGAAGGGGGAAGATTTTCTAAATCAACATACAGAGTCAAAATTTACACATGGTCATTAATAATTTTGATGGCCCAAATTTAAATTTGTCATCATAAAGAAAGCATGAACAATATTAAATGGCAGAAGCCAAAACAGAAAATATGCCTGCCTTCCAAACATATGGCAGACAAAAGTTAATATTCTCAATAAGCATATTAATCCCTAACATGGTTTTTCTTTTGTTTTGTTTGCGTTACGCGAGCCTCTCACTGTTGTGGCCTCTCCCGTTGCGGGGCACAGGCTCCGGACGCGCAGGCTCAGCGGCCATGGCTCACGGGCCCAGCCACTCCGCAGCATGTAGGATCCTCCCGGACCGGGGCACGAACCTGTGTCCCCTGCATCAGCAGGCGGACTCTCAACCACCGCGCCACCAGGGAAGCTCCCTAACATGGTTTTTAAAATGTTCTTTAGACCTCTAACTGGAATATTTCTTGTTGATGCTGTTACACTGCTATGACATTTTGGACTCACTGAATGGCACTGAAAATCAACTTTTCTTAAATTATAATAAAGCTTAGGTGAAAAAATATATATAAATATTTATATTAATAAAAAATAATAAACATCCTAATAACAAAGTGATAGTGAAAACAAATAAGAAATTTATAAAAGAAAAACAGAAAATTATCACATTAGAAGTATTGAATACAAACAGTACTCACAGATACAAATTAAAATAAGATACTTTATTAATTCATTTAACAGCTATTTATTAGGCACTTATGATATGCCATGAATTTTCTAGTTCAGTGGTTCTTAAAGTATGGCCCCTGGACTAGCAGCCTTAGTACCTTTGCGAACTTGTTAGAAATACAAATTCTTGGATCCTACAACATACTTATGAATCAGAAACTCTGATAGTAGGGTCCAGCAATGTGTGATTTAATAAGCCCTCCAGGTGTTCTGTTGCACACTAAAGTGTGAGACCCTCTGGTTTAGGTGAAATAGACAAATATCTCTTTCCCTGGGGAACTGGTAAAACAGACAATAAACAAGAAACAAAATGAGTGAATGATATATTTTCACCAGAGTAATGGAAAAAGCAGAGCAGGAGAAGGAAATTGGGAGTATCAGGCAAGGACCAACTTACAATTTAAAATAGGGTGCACAGGGTAGATGTCATTGAGAAGGTAGCTTTTGAGCCAGTGACTTGATAAAGATGAGGGATCTAGCCACATAAGTATCTGGAAAAAGGAACATTCCAGACAAAGGTACAACCTGTGCAAAGGGCCTTGTGTATTTGAGGAATCATAAAGAAATTCATGAAGAGTAGAGTGAGAAAGGAGAAGAGAACTGGAGATGAGATCAGAAAGATCATGGTCCAGAGGCCAAACCATGTAGAAGCTTACAACTGATTGACAGGCCTGGCTTTACTCTCACTAAGACCAGATGTCACTTTAGGTTTGTGAGCAGAAGTGGTATAACTTGTCTTATATTCTTAAAAATCCCCTCTGGTTACTATGTTGAAAGTAGACTATAGGGGTTGTCAGGCGTCAAATTAGAAGACCAGGCCACAGACCAGAGGAGTAACCCAGGTGAGAAGGGCTGATGTGGCTTAGATCAGGATGGTAACAGTGTGGTGGTGATTGGATGTGACATAAAAAAAAAAAAAAAAAAAAAAACAAGAAAAAACAGTGACCTCAAGGTTTTAAGCATAAGCAATTGAAAAGACAGTTGTCATCAACTGAGATGAAAGAGTCTATAGGTCAAAAAGGATTTGGAGAATTAGTGCAGTTTCAGACATCTAGAGTTTGAGATATTTACATATCAAGATATATAACAGGAAGGTGTAAAGTTCATTAGAGGGGTCTGTACTAGAACTATGTATTGGGGAGGCTTGAGTATATATGATGGTTCTTAAATTCATGAGAATGAATGAGATCACCAAGGGATACCTTAGATAGAGAAAAACATAAAGGAATCTGAGCCCGAAGCCATTCCAACAATAAAAGATTAGGGAGAAAAAGTTGTTTGTTCTTTCCTTTTTTTGCAAGGGAGAAATGACTTCCAGACAGTGGTAGCCTCCAAGTACACCACTAGGCAGCTATTCCAAAGGTCATGAAATAGAATGGCTCACAAAACATATAAAGATATTCAAAGCATTGCTTTATTCAATCAATTAAAACATATAATGAAAAGCAAGGTGGAAAACATGAGGCCTATTAATGGTTAGGATAGGATGTAAACACTCTGTAAACACCACACTACCCAAATCTTATACTATGTAATGTTTATACTACTTTCTCCCAGCCATGTCAGCCTTCCTGCAGACTGTGGATATGAGGACTAAAGCTAAAAGAAAGCAAGAAGCTCAGTAAATGGAAGTTTCCCAGAGCAAACACACATTTGCTCTATTCAAAGGTTTAGAGGCTTTTACTCCTGGCCAATATCTTGCAGAGAAAGTTATCCTTGTTTGTTTTTTCTCTAGTTTTTTTTTCTAATGCTTGTATTAGATATTCTTAAATAGCAAAGGAAAAACATACTGCAACCAGCAAAGGAGACTAACAAGTGTTACAGGAGCAAAACCAAGAATGTATCAATACGTTACCCTGGAAGCCAAGTAAAGAAGGTGTATCAAAGAGGAATGATCCATTGTGTCAAATGCTGCTGATAAGTCAGGTAAGAGAGGACTGAGAATTAACTACTGGACTTTTCTTTGCGTGGTCTCTGGTGATTTGACAAAAGCAATTTTTAGGAAACGGCAGAGGTGAGAAACTGAGTGGAATGAACTGAAGGGGGAATGAGAGGAGTGAAATTGTAGACCACATGTATAAGCCTGCTTAAGGAATTTTGCTATAAAGGGGAGCAAAGAAATCGAGTGTTAACTGATGGAGAAAATGGAGTAAATAAAGAGGTTTTTTTAAATATTGGCAAAATTACAAATTAGTGTACTCATAGGAAAGATCACATATAGAGAGGGGAATTTATGATGTAGGAGTGGGGAGAATTGTTGGTATGATGTTCTTGAGTGAATGAGATGGGATAGATTTTGTGCACGCACAAATTTAAGGGACATGCTTTACAAAGCACTTCAGATAGTTCTTACTTTGAAAAGTGAGAAGGCAGAGCATGGTGCTGGAAGGCTGTGAAATATCTCTTCTATTTCAATTTTCTTAGGGAAATAGGATGCAAGGACATCATCTGAGAAGGGAGCAGAATTGGGAGGTTTGAGGAGAAGGGAGATAGTATAAAACATGAGGGAGAGTGGGAGAAGTGCTAGACCCAGGCACGAGCATTTAAAGTTTGTGGTCATTGAGAAAGGCAGCAGAGTTGTGGCTTTTGTTTTGTTTTGAGTTTTCTGAAGTCACATTCATCTATGCAGTTGCAGGTACAGAGCAGAGTGAGAGATTTTGCCTGGATTGTAGTTTTACCAAATGAGTCTGACAAAGCAAGAGAGATTGACGGGAATCAGGGATGTCTGCAAAGGGATCGTTATAATGATTGACTATGAAGTTTACATGAAAGGAAGGACATGGAGAGAAGTCCACATACATAAATATATACTATAGGAATAACTTGAACTCTGACTCTGCTTCTATATGAGATAGCATTTGAGAACAAATATTCATTCATCTTTTTCCAACATAGAACTAATATTATATTATTCCTATATTATAACCTTCACAGAATCGACTTGGAAATGCCACTCTTGGTTTGTGATATGCATTTATTTCCATTGAAACTCCTCCATGCAAAGGCAGCAATCAAAGAGGTGAGCCTACAAGTATTACAATAGAAGAATTGCTCCTTTTAAAAACAGCCATGCTCAATTTCTGGAAGGCACTATATTTTCCTTCCCTTCATTTAGAATGGAGTAATATTTACCAATGCTTTCTCCCTAGAGGTAACTTTGTACATTTCTTTGCCACGCTTCCAATCTTTTTCTTTTTATTTTTTTTGACTGCAAAGTTGTTAATAGAAGTTTCAACAACTTTTTTTTCTTCATTGCACACTGAGAAGAGATCACAGAAAAATGGTCTCATCACATAAATACACCTCATAGTATCTAATCTTGTCGGTTCTCAGAGTTACCGAGACCACAGACTTGGCTACGCATAATATGGCTGCTGCTCACATACATCAACCTGTGGAGTAAAAGTAGCTTATCTCCCCAAGGGGGCATCTGATTCAGATTAATGGGGCCATGTTCACACGACGCCAATGCATTATCAGAAATATCTTATCATGGGACTTAAAAATATTTCAACACATTATACTTCAGAAAGTTATGATATTCATGTCAGATAGGTAGATAGACAAAAGAGAATTTCTTGCATTCTAGAATTGCAGTTCAGTCCTTTTGAAGTTTTGATGTTGGCTTCTTTTTCTCTTTCCTTCTAAACAATCCCTTATGCCCATATGTGTTTACAGCACAAATCTATTTGTGTGTAATGTCTCCCTCTGCTCTACTATAAAACTGCATATGTTAGACAACAATGCCTGTGTGCAGGAAAGAGCTCTGTGAACTGGACTATAACTGAAATGAACTTTCACGCTGAGTCCATGATGGGAAAAGATCCTCATTGTTTAACAGGAAACCATCAGCTCTAGATTGCACTTTATCTGTTTTAACCTAGAAAATCTTTGGTCCTGGAGCCTGTTCAAAGAGAAAACTAAGAAATTGTTTGGCTAGTTCTTTTTAGATTATGGATGTTACCTAGTTCTCACATGTTACTGGGACTAAACATACCTAAAATAAATAAAATCAAAACATTATAAAGTCAACTAAGGTTTAAAGAAAAATCTAACTGGCCTCTCCTTTTTCAGCTTAAGGAAAGATGGATGTTTGGTGACAAGGCTGAGACCTGGGGGGTGAGGAGTGACGGGAGTGCACTTAGCAAAACAAGCACCGTGATGAACATTCTCCACACTGTTATTACGCCGCTGATCAGGTCGTAAGCTAATTTCAAGTGTAAAATGTAGGTTTGGGATTTATGCCTTGTATAAAACATAATCAACTTTCATTATTTCTGTGAGTCGTAGCATTTTAATCTTTTCTAATTAGATATAATTACTATTCTTTCTCACAGCAGGATACCACAGAAGCATAAGAAATTTGAGGTGCCACATACATAAGGGGGAAAAAAATGACAAAAAGGAAAAATGTAGGCATCATTAGTAAATAAGAGAGTTTTTTGTTTTCAGGTGACCCTGGTCATTCCCTTGGTGGGAAAAATGGACACCGTGACAAAGCGTGTAGGTAATTATTATCTCTTTATAATATTCTTTTATAACAAGTGGGGCAAGGTCCAAGGACAGAAATAATTTCCATGTGGAGAACAAAATTTTAATGTCAGAGTTTATGCATTTTAATTAGGGCAATTTAGCTTATCAGAATAAATAGTCTTTTAAATATTATGACTCATGCACTTTTCCATCTCATAATTTTTCATTCCTTCTATTTTTACCTTCTGGTAAACTAAAACAAGATTTTTATACAGAAATCAAATAAGATATCTCCCAAATCTAAAAGGATCAAAGATGCATGGTTCTAACTACAATGTTGAGAACTGTTCCCCAAAAGAGCCATCACAGAAGCAGAAGTGTACATGGAAGATTCCAGATACCCTTATTCTCCATTTAGGAAAAATTTTAATCAAAATTATTTACTCACATAAAGAAATCATTTACACATTTTATTTGTGAGTTCGTCACTGAGCACTTTTTTCCCATGCAGATTCTGCAAAATTAGTTGTTACGTGGGCAATTGGTGAAATTAGGCTCAAACAACAGAAATTTAACAAGCTATTTTACAATTATACAGTCTGTTCATCATACAGATCATACAATTCTTTGAGGGAAAACGATCTGTTTTTGAGACCTGGAATAACTACTTAAGCTGTCTGCATTGATCAAATCAACTGGTTAAGTGTTAATTTTAATTTTCCTCTTTACCTTATATTGCGCAGAGAGAAAAAAAGTTAATAAACCAATATAATGAGTTTTACTAATTAAAATGATAAAGATTCACCTTTCAAATGCTGAGTTTTATGTTGCTTCAATCTGTAACACATGAAATTGAAAATTTTACACAAATATATTAGACAACATAAGGGACTATCCCCAGGTCAATATTCTATTTCCAAATTTATGGCTGCCAAACTCAGATAAATCCTGGACAAGCAACATAGATTACAGATTACCAAAGTTTTCCTAATTGGCAATTCATAACTTCCAGCTGCTCTGAACAAAACCTATCACCCAATGAAATGTTGACATTTTTCTGCCTCATTAAAATCTTCTGCAATATTCCGTGTGAAAATATTGTTCAATTAGCCATTATTCCTGAAGATATGCAAGGAGGTGATAAATGATTAGGAAACCAAATGTAATTTGTGGCGTCAAAGCAAGCCTGTGCTCACCTGCACATTTAGACAATATTGGACTCAATATCATACTGGGCAGGAAGAGAGTTTTATCCCATGGAGCACATTACATTTTGTACCCTAAAATGTAACCGTGTTATGGTTTCAGTGTTTCCATGAATTCATCATTATTCTTTCTCATATATTTTCATAATTACTAAATCATTTTAAGGATTTTCTAAAACAAAGTTGAGAGATCTTGTTACAAAGCCCTTGATAAAATATTTATGAGTTAAAGATAACTTTAATTGGTCAAAATTTTTATAATGACAATCCATGGTTTTATCTTTTGTGCATCCACTGTGTGAATCTCAGCTGTGTAGAATCTCTGCATGGATTTGCACAGAAAATATGGATCACTAATAAGTAATTTCTGGATTCTTGGTCTATACCATAAAATTTAACAAAGAATTTCAAAAAAGGAATTACAATTAATGAAAGTCTTACTCATGCAAACCCAATCTGTTTTTCTCTATTAAAAACAAATATTTCATCACATATCAAAATTAGTAAAATCAACATAAATGAGTTATATTTTAGACAGAAGTGTCTGCTTTCAGTTGCCATAAACCCACAGCCCATAGCCTGACACATATGGTACAAAAGTGAAATATGTCCGCAATATTTAAGGTGTGTACATGGTAGTTGTTTTTTTTTTTCTGAGGGGTGAAATATTGCAATTGTTATAATGTCTTAGAACAAATTGAACCATAACATATTACATAATTACATAGTATGCTTAGGGCAGTTATAAACATTTCCCATAGCCTTGGAGAATGTTCTACACTTATTCACTTCTATGCTCATGTTTTAATAGCAACAGTAACCACAGTAATTTTTGTCATCATACATTATTGTCAATTTTATTTTTTCTACCATGTTTCTGGGGGCCCTTTATCCAATCCCCTTTGGAAGGAGTTAATGTAGGACTCTGAAGACTCTGAAAACATGGAACACAGATAGTAATACAACAAACAATAATATTTAAATCTCAATTGCTGAGTTCAGCTTGTCCCGCCTTAAGTTTTAGTTCTACTAATAAAGTCAAACTCTAAAGGCTTACCTTTCCCCTCAGCATCTTTTTCAAGGTATGTACAGGGACACTAACATATTTCTTAGAACAAGGCAATACAGATATTATAACATGGACATTTTAAAATCATCGTTTTGTTTATAGCTACTCTATTCATACTTGCTAAAACTTGGAAGCAATCAAAACATCCCTCAATAGACGAATGGATAAACAAATTGTGCCACATCCATAAAATGGAATGTTACTGTTCAATAAAAAGAAATGACTTATTAAGCCATGAAAAGACATGGAGGAATCTTAAATGCATATTGCTAAGTGAAAGAAGCCAATCTGAAAAAGCAGCATACTGTATGATTCTAAACATAACAACATTCTGGAAGAGATATAACTACAGAGACAGTGAAAAGATCACTGGTTGCCAGGGCCTCATTTGAAGGGAAGGAAAGATGATTGGTAAATTACAGGGAATTTTTAGGGCAATTAAATTATTCTGTATTATCCTGTGGATACAGGTAATTATACATATGTTTGTCAAAACCAATACAATGTACAACACAAAGCGTGAACCTCATATAACCATGGACACTACTGGTAATGTATTGGTTCATCACTTGTAATAGATGTACTACACTAATGAAAGATATCAATAATAAAGCAAAAATACATAAATTTTTGCTGAAACTTTTAGATAAAATTAAACTATTCCACGCAAAATATTTATACTTTACTCCAACTTAATGTTAACCATATTGTGACTGTATAGGGGCATATTTGGATATTGAATGATGAGGTGACTTTTTATATGTGGCTCTAGAAAACCATTCTTCATGATTTTTAGTCCCAGATCATTTCCCACACATTTTTATTATCTATGTTTTGGCTCTAAGTCATAACTATCAAAGCTAGTGCCTGGTAGCTGTATTGTGCTACCTTGCTATTTAACCCAGGGGTCCCCAACCCCCGGTACCAGTCTATGGCCTGTTAGGAACCAGGCTGCACAGCAGGAGGTGAGCAGTGGACGAGCCAGTGAAGCTTCATCTGCATTTACAGCCGCTCCCCATCACTCGCATCACTGCCTGAGTTCCGCCTCCTGTAAGATCAGCGGTGGCATTAGATTCTCATAGGAGTGCAAACCCTACTGTGAACTGCTCACGTAAGGGATCTAGGTTGCACGCTCCTTATGAGAATCTAATGCCTGATGATCTGAGGTGGAGCTGAGGCTGAGGCTGGGCACTGGGGAGCAGCTGCAAATACAGATTATCATTAGCAGAGAGGTTTGACTGCACAGAGACCATAATAAATCAATTGCTTGAAGACTCGTATCAAAAGCCTATCAGTGAGTGGCAAATGAAAACAAGCTCAGGGCTCCCACTGATTCTGCATTTTGGCGAGTTGTATAATTACTGCATTATATATTACAATGTAATAATAATAGAAATAAAGTGCACAATAAATGTAATGCTCTTGAATCATCCCGAAACTATCCCCCCACCCCCTCACCCCTGGTCTGTGGAAAAACTGTCTTCCACAAAACCGGTCCCTGGTGCCAAAAAGGTTGGAGACCTGTGATTTAACCTACAAATAATCTGCCTTTCCTCTTTCCGTTGATCTATATTGCAATGCAATGGGACATAAAGCTTATTAAAGTAAACAGTACAATAGATTGCTCCAAAAAGCCAAACCCTGAGGACTCATAAAGAAGCTCTCTCACTAGGCAGCTCTTTGTTATCAACCTGGAAGCCCCAACCCACTGTAGAGGCTAACTGGCATCCAGAGAGTTATACTCTGGTTTCAAGTAGCTGTATTTTCAGGCCCTCCCCACTCAACAAACATCTTATCTGGAATCTTCAAAAAAAATTACAGCTTTATTGCGGTATAACTGACATATACAAAACTGCACATATTTAAAGACTACAGTTTGATTAGTTTTGACATATGTACACATTCATGAGAGAATCACCACAATTAGGATGAGGAACATATCTCTTATCTCCACAGTCTCTTTGTTCCCCTTTGTTATGCATCTCCCCCGCCTTCCATGACTTCCCCTCCTCCCAGGCAACCACTGATCTGTCTTATTTCATATAGATTAATTTTCATTCTCTAAAATTTTATATAAATGGAATCATATAATATGTATTCATTTTTGTTGGGGGGCATCTGGCTTCTTTAATGCAGCATAATTATTTTGAGATTCATCCATGTTGTTGTGTTTGTTAAAAGTTCATTCTTTTTTGTCATTAATCAGTTTTCCATTATATGGATATACCACAAAGTGTGTATCCATTTGTCTCTTGATGGATATTTGAGTTATTTCCAATTTTTAGCTATTACAAATAAAGCTGCTATGAACATTTATGTAAGTCTTCCTGTAAACAAAAGCTTTGATTTCTCTCAGATAAATGCTTAGGAGTAAAATATCTTGGTCATTTGGTAGGTGTATGTTTTCCTTTTGAAGAAATGGGCAAACAGTTTTCCAAAATGTTTACTATTTTACATTCCCACCAGGGTGTATGAGAGTTCCAGTTCTTCCAAGTCCTTGCCCACTCTTGAAATAATTAGTGTTTTAGTATTACTGACTCTAGAGGCTATGTGTGAGTAGTTCTTTGTGGTTTTAATTTACTTTTCCATAAAGGACTATTGACATTGAGCAACTTGTAGAATGTCAATATGATATCCATGTATCTTCTTTAGTAAAGTGTCTGTTCAAATATTTTGGCCCTTTTTAAATTGGGCTGTTTGTCTTATTAATATTGAATTAAATAATATTTAGCTCTTTGTATAGTCTAAATACAAATCCTTTGTCAGCTATATATTTTCTCCCAGTCAGTGACTTCTCTTTTCATTTCTGTAACAATGTCTTTTAAAAAGCAAACTTTTCATTTCATGAAGTGCTATTTAATCACTTTTTTTTTCTGTGAAGTACTATTCAATCACTTTTAGTTCATGCATTTGGTGTTCAATTTAACATACCTTAGCTAACACTCTTTTTTAAACAGTTTCTCTGCACCGCCCTCCTTTCTTTTGGGGACTCTGCATTACACATATATTAGGACACTTGGAGTCATCCCAGAGCTTACATAGTTTTTGAGGTGTTTTTTTTGTCTTTTCTTCTCTATGTTAAATTTTGGTTAGTTTGTTTTATTATGTTCTCATATTCACTTATCTTTTTTCTGCAATGTTTAATCTGCAGTTAATCTGCTATTAATCTCATCTAGTGTATTTTTCATCTCAGACATTGTATTTTTTTATCTCTAAAAGTTTGAGTAGGGCCTTTTTCATATCTTCCATATTCCTCCTTAATATGCTCATTCTTTCCTCTACTTTCTTGAATATATGGAATATATTTATAATAACTTACTTTCCTTTTCTATCAATTCTACCATCTGTGTCATTTCTGTTTCTTTCTATTGAGTAATTTTCTCCTCATTATAGGTTGCATTTTGTTGCTTCTTTGCATGACTAGTAATTTTACATGAGAGGCCAGACTTTGAAAATTTTACCCTGTGTGTTGTATATATTTATATTCCTTTAAATATTCTTGAGCTTTGTTCTTAGGTACAGTTAATTTATTGAGAAACAGTTTAATCCTGTCAAGGATATAGTTCAAGCTTTGTTTGGTGGAACCAGAGCAGTTTTAGTCTAGGCCCAGCTTGGCCAAGCACCCTTTTGAGTGCTCTGTCTGGTGTCCCATGCTTTACAAGTTTTCCCCATGCTGTCTGGAAGAACATGAACCCTTCCTGGCCCTGTGCAAGCTGTGTGGATTATTTTTGTCTGCCCTTACGAGCAGTTCTTTCTCAGGACTTAAATAGTTTCCTCATGAACTGATCAGTATCAGCTGAAGACTCGAGAGAAGCTCTGAGAGGATCTCCAGATCTCTCTTTCTTTGTGCAGAAATCTCCTCTAGAGTATTCTGCCCTGCGAATTGTAGCCTCCTTGGCTTAAAAATTTTCAGCCTTGTAGTTAGGGAGAAGCAGGACTGGAGGCCTGTTTGCCTCTTTATCTATCAGCAAACCAAATGCTGATGTTGTCAGCACATATAGGTCAATTTCTTTCATTACCATCACATTTGTCTATCAAATATTTTTTAAATAATACAAGTAAATTGTCCAAAATTCAAAGAAATATAAAGCTGAACATTAAAAGCATACTCAGAAACACAGAAACATTGCTCAGGTATCATTTTATAGACTTCCTATCTTATACAGTGGAATATGTAGGATATATATGTGTATGTTCATGTGTGTGCATACACATTTATACACACTTATTGAATTTTTTTTCACTTAACCTTGTTTTGTGACTATTTAAATAGTTGCATAATATAACATTCATTGATGGGCATAACAAAATATATTAAAACATTCCTCAACAGTGAAATATTTCTGTTGTCAAAATTTTTTGTGTATCACCGGATTCTGCCAAATTAAAATTTGTATGTCAAATTAAATTGGATAAAATCTTCTACATGTGCTTTGTTATACTATTTGAATTCATATCTTTTCATTGCTATGCTTTTAGTCAGTTAGTCCACAAGTGTGTTAAAGTTTATACACCCTGCAGATGTGAGAGAGGATTGGCTGGCAGGTTGTGTGCGTGTGTGTGTGTGTGTGTGTGTGAATATTATATTATTCCTATATTATAACCTTCACAGAATCGACTTGGAAATGCCACTCTTGGTTTGTGATATGCATTTATTTCCATTGAAACTCCTCCATGCAAAGGCAGCAATCAAAGAGGTGAGCCTACAAGTATTACAATAAAAGAATTGCTCCTTTTAAAAACAGCCATGCTCAATTTCTGGAAGGCACTATATTTTCCTTCCCTTCATTTAGAATGGAGTAATATTTACCAATGCTTTCTCCCTAGAGGTAACTTTGTACATTTCTTTGCCACGCTTCCAATCTTTTTCTTTTTATTTTTTTTGACTGCAAAGTTGTTAATAGAAGTTTCAACAACTTTTTTTTCTTCATTGCACACTGAGAAGAGATCACAGAAAAATGGTCTCATCACATAAATACACCTCATAGTATCTAATCTTGTCGGTTCTCAGAGTTACCGAGACCACAGACTTGGCTACGCATAATATGGCTGCTGCTCACATACATCAACCTGTGGAGTAAAAGTAGCTTATCTCCCCAAGGGGGCATCTGATTCAGATTAATGGGGCCATGTTCACACGACGCCAATGCATTATCAGAAATATCTTATCATGGGACTTAAAAATATTTCAACACATTATACTTCAGAAAGTTATGATATTCATGTCAGATAGGTAGATAGACAAAAGAGAATTTCTTGCATTCTAGAATTGCAGTTCAGTCCTTTTGAAGTTTTGATGTTGGCTTCTTTTTCTCTTTCCTTCTAAACAATCCCTTATGCCCATATGTGTTTACAGCACAAATCTATTTGTGTGTAATGTCTCCCTCTGCTCTACTATAAAACTGCATATGTTAGACAACAATGCCTGTGTGCAGGAAAGAGCTCTGTGAACTGGACTATAACTGAAATGAACTTTCACGCTGAGTCCATGATGGGAAAAGATCCTCATTGTTTAACAGGAAACCATCAGCTCTAGATTGCACTTTATCTGTTTTAACCTAGAAAATCTTTGGTCCTGGAGCCTGTTCAAAGAGAAAACTAAGAAATTGTTTGGCTAGTTCTTTTTAGATTATGGATGTTACCTAGTTCTCACATGTTACTGGGACTAAACATACCTAAAATAAATAAAATCAAAACATTATAAAGTCAACTAAGGTTTAAAGAAAAATCTAACTGGCCTCTCCTTTTTCAGCTTAAGGAAAGATGGATGTTTGGTGACAAGGCTGAGACCTGGGGGGTGAGGAGTGACGGGAGTGCACTTAGCAAAACAAGCACCGTGATGAACATTCTCCACACTGTTATTACGCCGCTGATCAGGTCGTAAGCTAATTTCAAGTGTAAAATGTAGGTTTGGGATTTATGCCTTGTATAAAACATAATCAACTTTCATTATTTCTGTGAGTCGTAGCATTTTAATCTTTTCTAATTAGATATAATTACTATTCTTTCTCACAGCAGGATACCACAGAAGCATAAGAAATTTGAGGTGCCACATACATAAGGGGGAAAAAAATGACAAAAAGGAAAAATGTAGGCATCATTAGTAAATAAGAGAGTTTTTTGTTTTCAGGTGACCCTGGTCATTCCCTTGGTGGGAAAAATGGACACCGTGACAAAGCGTGTAGGTAATTATTATCTCTTTATAATATTCTTTTATAACAAGTGGGGCAAGGTCCAAGGACAGAAATAATTTCCACGTGGAGAACAAAATTTTAATGTCAGAGTTTATGCATTTTAATTAGGGCAATTTAGCTTATCAGAATAAATAGTCTTTTAAATATTATGACTCATGCACTTTTCCATCTCATAATTTTTCATTCCTTCTATTTTTACCTTCTGGTAAACTAAAACAAGATTTTTATACAGAAATCAAATAAGATATCTCCCAAATCTAAAAGGATCAAAGATGCATGGTTCTAACTACAATGTTGAGAACTGTTCCCCAAAAGAGCCATCACAGAAGCAGAAGTGTACATGGAAGATTCCAGATACCCTTATTCTCCATTTAGGAAAAATTTTAATCAAAATTATTTACTCACATAAAGAAATCATTTACACATTTTATTTGTGAGTTCGTCACTGAGCACTTTTTTCCCATGCAGATTCTGCAAAATTAGTTGTTACGTGGGCAATTGGTGAAATTAGGCTCAAACAACAGAAATTTAACAAGCTATTTTACAATTATACAGTCTGTTCATCATACAGATCATACAATTCTTTGAGGGAAAACGATCTGTTTTTGAGACCTGGAATAACTACTTAAGCTGTCTGCATTGATCAAATCAACTGGTTAAGTGTTAATTTTAATTTTCCTCTTTACCTTATATTGCGCAGAGAGAAAAAAAGTTAATAAACCAATATAATGAGTTTTACTAATTAAAATGATAAAGATTCACCTTTCAAATGCTGAGTTTTATGTTGCTTCAATCTGTAACACATGAAATTGAAAATTTTACACAAATATATTAGACAACATAAGGGACTATCCCCAGGTCAATATTCTATTTCCAAATTTATGGCTGCCAAACTCAGATAAATCCTGGACAAGCAACATAGATTACAGATTACCAAAGTTTTCCTAATTGGCAATTCATAACTTCCAGCTGCTCTGAACAAAACCTATCACCCAATGAAATGTTGACATTTTTCTGCCTCATTAAAATCTTCTGCAATATTCCGTGTGAAAATATTGTTCAATTAGCCATTATTCCTGAAGATATGCAAGGAGGTGATAAATGATTAGGAAACCAAATGTAATTTGTGGCGTCAAAGCAAGCCTGTGCTCACCTGCACATTTAGACAATATTGGACTCAATATCATACTGGGCAGGAAGAGAGTTTTATCCCATGGAGCACATTACATTTTGTACCCTAAAATGTAACCGTGTTATGGTTTCAGTGTTTCCATGAATTCATCATTATTCTTTCTCATATATTTTCATAATTACTAAATCATTTTAAGGATTTTCTAAAACAAAGTTGAGAGATCTTGTTACAAAGCCCTTGATAAAATATTTATGAGTTAAAGATAACTTTAATTGGTCAAAATTTTTATAATGACAATCCATGGTTTTATCTTTTGTGCATCCACTGTGTGAATCTCAGCTGTGTAGAATCTCTGCATGGATTTGCACAGAAAATATGGATCACTAATAAGTAATTTCTGGATTCTTGGTCTATACCATAAAATTTAACAAAGAATTTCAAAAAAGGAATTACAATTAATGAAAGTCTTACTCATGCAAACCCAATCTGTTTTTCTCTATTAAAAACAAATATTTCATCACATATCAAAATTAGTAAAATCAACATAAATGAGTTATATTTTAGACAGAAGTGTCTGCTTTCAGTTGCCATAAACCCACAGCCCATAGCCTGACACATATGGTACAAAAGTGAAATATGTCCGCAATATTTAAGGTGTGTACATGGTAGTTGTTTTTTTTTTTCTGAGGGGTGAAATATTGCAATTGTTATAATGTCTTAGAACAAATTGAACCATAACATATTACATAATTACATAGTATGCTTAGGGCAGTTATAAACATTTCCCATAGCCTTGGAGAATGTTCTACACTTATTCACTTCTATGCTCATGTTTTAATAGCAACAGTAACCACAGTAATTTTTGTCATCATACATTATTGTCAATTTTATTTTTTCTACCATGTTTCTGGGGGCCCTTTATCCAATCCCCTTTGGAAGGAGTTAATGTAGGACTCTGAAGACTCTGAAAACATGCAACACAGATAGTAATACAACAAACAATAATATTTAAATCTCAATTGCTGAGTTCAGCTTGTCCCGCCTTAAGTTTTAGTTCTACTAATAAAGTCAAACTCTAAAGGCTTACCTTTCCCCTCAGCATCTTTTTCAAGGTATGTACAGGGACACTAACATATTTCTTAGAACAAGGCAATACAGATATTATAACATGGACATTTTAAAATCATCGTTTTGTTTATAGCTACTCTATTCATACTTGCTAAAACTTGGAAGCAATCAAAACATCCCTCAATAGACGAATGGATAAACAAATTGTGCCACATCCATAAAATGGAATGTTACTGTTCAATAAAAAGAAATGACTTATTAAGCCATGAAAAGACATGGAGGAATCTTAAATGCATATTGCTAAGTGAAAGAAGCCAATCTGAAAAAGCAGCATACTGTATGATTCTAAACATAACAACATTCTGGAAGAGATATAACTACAGAGACAGTGAAAAGATCACTGGTTGCCAGGGCCTCATTTGAAGGGAAGGAAAGATGATTGGTAAATTACAGGGAATTTTTAGGGCAATTAAATTATTCTGTATTATCCTGTGGATACAGGTAATTATACATATGTTTGTCAAAACCAATACAATGTACAACACAAAGCGTGAACCTCATATAACCATGGACACTACTGGTAATGTATTGGTTCATCACTTGTAATAGATGTACTACACTAATGAAAGATATCAATAATAAAGCAAAAATACATAAATTTTTGCTGAAACTTTTAGATAAAATTAAACTATTCCACGCAAAATATTTATACTTTACTCCAACTTAATGTTAACCATATTGTGACTGTATAGGGGCATATTTGGATATTGAATGATGAGGTGACTTTTTATATGTGGCTCTAGAAAACCATTCTTCATGATTTTTAGTCCCAGATCATTTCCCACACATTTTTATTATCTATGTTTTGGCTCTAAGTCATAACTATCAAAGCTAGTGCCTGGTAGCTGTATTGTGCTACCTTGCTATTTAACCCAGGGGTCCCCAACCCCCGGTACCAGTCTATGGCCTGTTAGGAACCAGGCTGCACAGCAGGAGGTGAGCAGTGGACGAGCCAGTGAAGCTTCATCTGCATTTACAGCCGCTCCCCATCACTCGCATCACTGCCTGAGTTCCGCCTCCTGTAAGATCAGCGGTGGCATTAGATTCTCATAGGAGTGCAAACCCTACTGTGAACTGCTCACGTAAGGGATCTAGGTTGCACGCTCCTTATGAGAATCTAATGCCTGATGATCTGAGGTGGAGCTGAGGCTGAGGCTGGGCACTGGGGAGCAGCTGCAAATACAGATTATCATTAGCAGAGAGGTTTGACTGCACAGAGACCATAATAAATCAATTGCTTGAAGACTCGTATCAAAAGCCTATCAGTGAGTGGCAAATGAAAACAAGCTCAGGGCTCCCACTGATTCTGCATTTTGGCGAGTTGTATAATTACTGCATTATATATTACAATGTAATAATAATAGAAATAAAGTGCACAATAAATGTAATGCTCTTGAATCATCCCGAAACTATCCCCCCACCCCCTCACCCCTGGTCTGTGGAAAAACTGTCTTCCACAAAACCGGTCCCTGGTGCCAAAAAGGTTGGAGACCTGTGATTTAACCTACAAATAATCTGCCTTTCCTCTTTCCGTTGATCTATATTGCAATGCAATGGGACATAAAGCTTATTAAAGTAAACAGTACAATAGATTGCTCCAAAAAGCCAAACCCTGAGGACTCATAAAGAAGCTCTCTCACTAGGCAGCTCTTTGTTATCAACCTGGAAGCCCCAACCCACTGTAGAGGCTAACTGGCATCCAGAGAGTTATACTCTGGTTTCAAGTAGCTGTATTTTCAGGCCCTCCCCACTCAACAAACATCTTATCTGGAATCTTCAAAAAAAATTACAGCTTTATTGCGGTATAACTGACATATACAAAACTGCACATATTTAAAGACTACAGTTTGATTAGTTTTGACATATGTACACATTCATGAGAGAATCACCACAATTAGGATGAGGAACATATCTCTTATCTCCACAGTCTCTTTGTTCCCCTTTGTTATGCATCTCCCCCGCCTTCCATGACTTCCCCTCCTCCCAGGCAACCACTGATCTGTCTTATTTCATATAGATTAATTTTCATTCTCTAAAATTTTATATAAATGGAATCATATAATATGTATTCATTTTTGTTGGGGGGCATCTGGCTTCTTTAATGCAGCATAATTATTTTGAGATTCATCCATGTTGTTGTGTTTGTTAAAAGTTCATTCTTTTTTGTCATTAATCAGTTTTCCATTATATGGATATACCACAAAGTGTGTATCCATTTGTCTCTTGATGGATATTTGAGTTATTTCCAATTTTTAGCTATTACAAATAAAGCTGCTATGAACATTTATGTAAGTCTTCCTGTAAACAAAAGCTTTGATTTCTCTCAGATAAATGCTTAGGAGTAAAATATCTTGGTCATTTGGTAGGTGTATGTTTTCCTTTTGAAGAAATGGGCAAACAGTTTTCCAAAATGTTTACTATTTTACATTCCCACCAGGGTGTATGAGAGTTCCAGTTCTTCCAAGTCCTTGCCCACTCTTGAAATAATTAGTGTTTTAGTATTACTGACTCTAGAGGCTATGTGTGAGTAGTTCTTTGTGGTTTTAATTTACTTTTCCATAAAGGACTATTGACATTGAGCAACTTGTAGAATGTCAATATGATATCCATGTATCTTCTTTAGTAAAGTGTCTGTTCAAATATTTTGGCCCTTTTTAAATTGGGCTGTTTGTCTTATTAATATTGAATTAAATAATATTTAGCTCTTTGTATAGTCTAAATACAAATCCTTTGTCAGCTATATATTTTCTCCCAGTCAGTGACTTCTCTTTTCATTTCTGTAACAATGTCTTTTAAAAAGCAAACTTTTCATTTCATGAAGTGCTATTTAATCACTTTTTTTTTCTGTGAAGTACTATTCAATCACTTTTAGTTCATGCATTTGGTGTTCAATTTAACATACCTTAGCTAACACTGTTTTTTAAACAGTTTCTCTGCACCACCCTCCTTTCTTTTGGGGACTCTGCATTACACATATATTAGGACACTTGGAGTCATCCCAGAGCTTACATAGTTTTTGAGGTGTTTTTTTTGTCTTTTCTTCTCTATGTTAAATTTTGGTTAGTTTGTTTTATTATGTTCTCATATTCACTTATCTTTTTTCTGCAATGTTTAATCTGCAGTTAATCTGCTATTAATCTCATCTAGTGTATTTTTCATCTCAGACATTGTATTTTTTTATCTCTAAAAGTTTGAGTAGGGCCTTTTTCATATCTTCCATATTCCTCCTTAATATGCTCATTCTTTCCTCTACTTTCTTGAATATATGGAATATATTTATAATAACTTACTTTCCTTTTCTATCAATTCTACCATCTGTGTCATTTCTGTTTCTTTCTATTGAGTAATTTTCTCCTCATTATAGGTTGCATTTTGTTGCTTCTTTGCATGACTAGTAATTTTACATGAGAGGCCAGACTTTGAAAATTTTACCCTGTGTGTTGTATATATTTATATTCCTTTAAATATTCTTGAGCTTTGTTCTTAGGTACAGTTAATTTATTGAGAAACAGTTTAATCCTGTCAAGGATATAGTTCAAGCTTTGTTTGGTGGAACCAGAGCAGTTTTAGTCTAGGCCCAGCTTGGCCAAGCACCCTTTTGAGTGCTCTGTCTGGTGTCCCATGCTTTACAAGTTTTCCCCATGCTGTCTGGAAGAACATGAACCCTTCCTGGCCCTGTGCAAGCTGTGTGGATTATTTTTGTCTGCCCTTACGAGCAGTTCTTTCTCAGGACTTAAATAGTTTCCTCATGAACTGATCAGTATCAGCTGAAGACTCGAGAGAAGCTCTGAGAGGATCTCCAGATCTCTCTTTCTTTGTGCAGAAATCTCCTCTAGAGTATTCTGCCCTGCGAATTGTAGCCTCCTTGGCTTAAAAATTTTCAGCCTTGTAGTTAGGGAGAAGCAGGACTGGAGGCCTGTTTGCCTCTTTATCTATCAGCAAACCAAATGCTGATGTTGTCAGCACATATAGGTCAATTTCTTTCATTACCATCACATTTGTCTATCAAATATTTTTTAAATAATACAAGTAAATTGTCCAAAATTCAAAGAAATATAAAGCTGAACATTAAAAGCATACTCAGAAACACAGAAACATTGCTCAGGTATCATTTTATAGACTTCCTATCTTATACAGTGGAATATGTAGGATATATATGTGTATGTTCATGTGTGTGCATACACATTTATACACACTTATTGAATTTTTTTTCACTTAACCTTGTTTTGTGACTATTTAAATAGTTGCATAATATAACATTCATTGATGGGCATAACAAAATATATTAAAACATTCCTCAACAGTGAAATATTTCTGTTGTCAAAATTTTTTGTGTATCACCGGATTCTGCCAAATTAAAATTTGTATGTCAAATTAAATTGGATAAAATCTTCTACATGTGCTTTGTTATACTATTTGAATTCATATCTTTTCATTGCTATGCTTTTAGTCAGTTAGTCCACAAGTGTGTTAAAGTTTATACACCCTGCAGATGTGAGAGAGGATTGGCTGGCAGGTTGTGTGCGTGTGTGTGTGTGTGTGTGTGTGTGTGTGTGCACACACTACTTGTGGCACAATGGCCAGTTCACTGTTACCTGAATCAATGTGCACCCCAAGAGTTGTAGGGAGCCACTCTCTACTTAGCTGGCATAAGTTGTAGAGTTATAAAAGGACTCACTCACCAAAATATCTCCTCTTGACTGGTCTGTCAGAAATTTCTAATTTTTCTGTCACTCATTAAAGACCTTCTAAAGGTGCTGCGCATTTTAACTAGCCTAAAATTGACTTTTACTTGAGAAGAGTAAAATTATCAGAAATTTGTCTATCAAATTATTCCATTAGCACCCATCATCATTTAAAAGAATACACGGTCCTAAGGGAATGACACTTAAGATAGACAAGCTTTGACTGCAGCGGAAGGGCTGAAACACTTGGTGGTGATGATGCAATGTTAGGTGTAGGTATGTGGTGGGGTGGTGGTGGGTTTCAGCCTGACCATCTGCGAGAAGCTTTAAGGACAAATATCAAAGTAGCCACATCATGTCCACAGCCATGTCAAACGGTTGTCCAAAGGCCATGTGCCATATGTGCCTGCAGCTGTACAGACATTAAAAACACATCTTGAAAGTGATCTGGCCAGGATAAGACTTAGAATAGATAGAACCAGGGATTCTACCTTTTTCTTTTCTGGAGCTTCCTATAGTGCATAGATCCTGGCACTGAAAATTAAACTGTTGAGACTTCTCTCGCTTGGCCATAGAGCCAAGCGAATTCTCAAGTGGTGTCAGAACATACCAGAAAATACATGACTTGGTGTGAAGGGCAAAGTTTCATCTTAAATTCAAGAGGGAGGATACAGTCATTGTTTGTGTATTACAACATGAGCTCTATTGTTACATAAGCTATGAATAGTAACAATTAGTAATACAATCTCATAAATGCTTTCATAAATGATTATCAGATATTTTTCTAATCCTGAATGCACACTGAGATGGCCCAATACATGAATAGTTTCTTTTCCATGTAGAGAAGAAACAAATGAAGCAGGGGTCAAACATTGATATACCCAGAGTCAGAAAACCTACTCATCCCATCAATAATTGATTCAGAGCAGCAAAATTGCAGAAAGCAATTTCCTTACCACTGAGGACTTTCCTCTTTTCCCCTAAGTTTTTCTCACAAAACTATTCAATATTTCTTGCTTGTGTGTTAAACTGCCAGTTGCACACATAAAATTACCGGACTGGTGAACTTAACTGATATTACATTTAATTTTGAACAGAGAGTTAGGCCAAATCACCTAGCTATTTTGATACATTATGGGTATGACTGTGTTAGTTAACTCTACTATTCCATTTCTTACTAGGATCAAAAATGGACAAAAAACAGAAAGGGAATAGGAATGGGAATAAAACAAAATGGTGGTTCAGCCTGCCATCTTAAGACTTATTAACTCTATAGTAAATATTTTGGTACCTTTAGCTAGAGTTAATTTTGTTGAATAGTTGTAGCATAGAGGCTAAGCGAACAGGTTATGGAATCAGAACGGTGAGGTTTACTGGCTTCACCCCTCACCAGCTGTGTGACCTGGACTAATCCCTTAAGTTTGCTGTACCTCAGTTTTCTAATCAGTAAAATGGGATGATGGTAGTGTATCCCTCACAAGATTGCTCTAAGATTAAGTAACACATGTAAAAGCTAATAGAAATATGTCAGAATCATGGAAACGCCTTCATGAATGTTAGCTACTCCTACTCCTTCTACTACTACTACTATTATTATTATTATCATCATTATCAACTGAGTACTTAAAAAAGCTGCCACTATTAGGAGAATGGAAGCAACATAATACATGGTCTCTGTTCCCAAAGACCTTCAGTCTCTTGAAGAATAAAAACACCACTGAGGAAATAGTGAGATGGCAAAGGTGCTATAGTTTTTAATTCTGATAATTAGTGCAATAAAAGCCCCCAGAAAGTCAGGATTAGCTTGGGCCTCCTCTGCTCTAATAGGATTCTTGGAAAAACAGGCATACAATGCTGGCCTTGAAGAATTAGTAGGATTTTAAAAGTTGTTTTAGGGTCGCCCTTGGACATGTGGTCCACAGATGTGTTTTGTTTGGCTTACACAGCATTTTTATAACATTTTAATTAGTTGCCAACATTTAACATTAGATCATCATCCACCCTGCTTCACCCATTTAATTACCTGCCTGGCTCCTGTCATTATTTGAGTTTGCAACCCCTAATCTGTGGACTTAACTCCCATTCTCATTGTCACTGGTAACTATAATCTTTGGTAAACATATTAGAATGATTTATTTTTTTCATACAGTGCCACAAGTTCTGCACCATGCATACTAACCAGCGTTCATAAAAATTATGTTTTTAAAGAATATTGTTTCTTCTTAGAAAGTGATTTCTAATCAGTCCAGTTTGGACTGGATTCAAGGAATAATTATAAAAAGCATTATGGTTTCTTCCACTGTTAGGTCTCTATTGTTCCCTTTCTATTGGACTATCGGATTAAAACTTGATGAACTATCTTTTACAGGTAGAGAAAGAATAGTAAATTGCAGTGCATGGGGAGAAGTCCCACAAATCACTGCAAAAACCGGCAATAAAACGAAAACTTCCTAAGAGACTAACTCCTGATTTGACCTTGGTTTAAAGCTGAGAGAAGAAGGATAAGAACAGCACAGGAGTTTATATCTACATGCTATTCTCATCATCCGCCCACACCCCCCTTACTGTTTTGGGGAAGGAGGGATCGCAGTCCCTAAAAGATTTGAGATGGCCAAATATTAAACACCTTACACCGGACAGATGACACCAGCACTTTGTCACACACTCACAGCCGGGGGGGGAGAATACCGCCTGCCATGCTGGGTCACATAGGGCCACACTTGAGAGCAGAGTGAACCAGCAGGGCCTGTGGGAGACAGGCTTTGTAGTGGCAAAAGGGTGAGGTGACCCTGGTTCCCATGGGGGGATGGGACTGGCCTGTTTGAGTAATTTCTCTGGCTGGGAGGGAAGGGAAGTGGAATCTAGTACGTTGAGGTCCCGGTGGGGTGCAGCTGGTCCAGGTGATAGGAGAACTAGCTGAGTGGGAGCCTTTCTCCCTAGGTAGGGGCAGAACTGAAGAGAGCAGGGAACTCACAACTAGGCATTGGGGGGCCTGTGAGGCTCAAAAATGTCAAGGCAGTGCATGGAATTTCAGGTCTTCCAGTGCACGTGAGTACATTTTTTTTTTTTTTTTTTTACTGTTTATCCTGATACTGATAAATAGTACAGAACACTAAGTTTCTGATGAACGGTTTTCAGGTATGACTATATCTCTTTTAACATGAAGGTGTTGGATTTTCAAATACACTTTTTTGATGGACTACTATCATGTAGAGTTCTCTCCCATTTAAAATATTGTACTATGAAAGTATCCTTTCTGTAACTCTGTATCAAGTCAACTCAGACCATGCCTCTCCATGACATCTATTTTGTTTTTTCAATAAATTCCCAAAGGCCATACTTGGTAAGTTCAAAGATACTGTTTCTGTGGCCCAAACCTCAATTCTCTTTATTATTTTCTGGTTCCTTATACAATTTCTGTCAAAATCACCTTGGTTCCACTATTTCAAAATTGCCTTTTATGATGTATAGGAGTTGATTCACACTCACATTGTGTCTATCTGAGAGTTGGACACCCTCCACAGAGAGGTGGCCAGGTGTCCACAAAACCATCCCAAAGGGAAAGTGTAAAGGAACACAGCTTCAAGAGGGGTAGATGATAAAATGGTTTTCTCTACCTTATGAACTACTTCGCTGAAGCCCTGAGAACCTGAGGATGCTTACTGGATAGATTTGTACATTGGTCCTTTTTAAGGTGAATTAGGTAATTGAGATCTATTAAAATTTAATTAAGAACAAATTTTCTGGAAAAGGTACTTCAGAAAAGCAAAGATAATACTGTTCAAAGGAACAAATTTGATGTCAGGAAGATCCTGTGTGATTAAAAAGTGAATAATTTACAACTGTGGCTATATATTCTCTGAACTTTTCATTTGATGTCAGAATTTCTTCTGTCCTGTATTTGTCTCAGCCTTGACTACTTCAAATATACAATTGCGTGGTACAGTATATATTTCCTCAAAATGAATTCTTATTGTAGATATGAAAAGTAAGACATTGATTTCTCAAGAAATATTTCTACAAATTTTCACAGAATTTTTTTGACTGGCACTTTAAAACTATTATTTTGTTTTTTCACACTATATAAAAACTAAACAGTGACACGTATTTGTTGTTTTTTTAAAGTGCCACGAATAGTGTTAAGCATCACAATAACAATAACTATGCCTTTTGATCTTCAAGATAGTTTAGATATCCTATTCTTTCACATACAATCTTTGCCTAAATGTTATCTTTTAGAACACATTTTCTTAGAAGTTCTGATTGTCACAAATAATGAATACACTGTTCCTTGAAGAAAAATTCTTCCTCAAATAGCTGTCTCATTTCTCTACAGGGACCACAGTACATTCATTGCAGGGTCAGTGCAGAAACCCTCTTTAAAAGACTCTCTTAGGGGTTTCCCTGGTGGAGCAGCGGTTGAGAGCCTGCCTGCCGATGCAGGGGACGCGGGTTCGTGCCCCGGTCCGGGAAGATCCCACATGCCGCGGAGTGGCTGGGCCCGTGAGCCATGGCCGCTGAGCCTGCGCGTCCGGGGCCTGTGCTCCGCAACGGGAGAGGCCACAGCAGTGAGAGGCCCACGTACCG
>NC_041221.1:115840653-115842540 GCF_002837175.3 Physeter macrocephalus
CGTACCGCAAAAAAAAAAAAAAAAAAAAAAAAAAAAAGACTCTCTTAAAAATTCTGAATATAAATTTAAAATCAAGAAAAGGATTTCTGACTTTCCTAATAGAGCTCTTAAACTGATTGCAAATAAGAAACTAAAGGCAGATAAATAACCAAATGGAGGATTTTTTTTGGCAGTGATGTAAGCTTGGCTACACATCCATCATAATTTTTCCTAAGACCTTTTTTGATCAACTAAAGGAACCTGAAACACGTTTCTCCTGAATTAAAGATTTTTCTGAAGAAAAGTTTCTATGCTATGCTCTAATATATCTGAAAAAGATTATTTATTATTCTGTCACAATTGTCAGCCTGAATGAAAAGAGAGTATCTTCTATAATCACATAAACATTGATAGATCTCTTAATTAACCTGTCAAAAATCAGTCAATGGATTTTTATAATTGTCTATATTAGATGTTCTTCCTTTAATACTCTTTTATTGACCATTACAAAATAAATAGGTTCTCTGAATGGTACATCAGATTTTCTGAAAATAACCAAGAATCCAGGAACTGTATTCTATTGTTGCACTGAAAACTAGACGACAAAAGTTTTCTTTACTAGTATTTGTAATTGCATAAATAATTTGTCTAAAATTATTTATCTAACCCATATATTTTTTTCTATTTTTATACATCCAAACAGTGAGAAAGTTCTGGATCTTATTCCTTCCTGATTTTGTTTTAGGAAGCTCAGAACAAATGAGTGAATTGTATACATTTTATAAATGTGTGCATGTCAAGATGCGCCTCCAATCTGCCTCAGGCCAACAATATCTATAGCAATAAGTTGATAATATATCCTAAATTATAGGCATTGAAAAATTATTAATGTTTTCACTTTCTGTAAGTATACATGAGTCAACAGACACTATACTGTATCGTAACTATGAGATAAATATGTTCCTATCATTTTTTTTCATATTATATCATTTATTAAAAAAATTTAAACACAGGTTTATTACATATTGTTTATGGATAACCCAGCAGCACATTTACCCACCTAATAGACTTCTTGACTGATGCTAGGGATGACATATCCATGTTTTATTTTAAGCCAATCCTCCCATTAGTATAAAAGATCCTAGCCCTTTTCCCTCCTCAGGGATTTTGCTCCAGTAATTCTCCCCTCTCTCTTCTGCATCATCAATTTTTCCCTCTTTTCTGGACCACTTCCATCATTTAAAAAAATCTGTTTATCCTACTCCTCCCACTGCTAGCTAACATTTCATTTTCCTGCTCCCCATTGCAGCAAAATCCATAGAAATCTCCAATGCTCTTCTCTCATCCTCTCTCTTTTTTTAACATCTTTATTGGAGTATAATTGCTTTACAATGGTGTGTTAGTTTCTGCTTTATAACAAAGTAAATCAGTTATACATATACATATGTCCCCATATCTCTTCCCTCTTGCATCACTCTCTCTCCCACCCTCCCTATCCCACCCTTCTAGCGTATCCTCAAGCCCATCCTCTAGTAGGTCTGTGTCTTTATTCCTGTCCTGCCCCTAGGTTCTTCTGATCATTTTTTTTTCTTTTTCTTTTTTTTTAAGATTCCATATATATGTGTTAGCATACAGTATTTGTTTTTCTCTTTCTGACTTACTTCACTCTGTATGACAAACGCAAGGTCCCTCCATCTCATTACAAATAACTCAATTTCGTTCCTTTTTATGGCTGAGTAATATTCCATTGTATATATGTGCCACATCTTCTTTATCCATTCATCTATTGATGGACACTTAGGTTGCTTCCATGACCTGGCTATTGTAAATAGAGCTGCAGTGAACATTTTGGTACATGACTCTTTCTGAATGATGGTTTTCTCAGGGTATATGCCCAGTAGTGGGATT
>NC_041221.1:115843043-115873375 GCF_002837175.3 Physeter macrocephalus
CTTTACTGTGCAAAAGCTTTTAAGTTTCCTTAGGTCCCATTTGTTTATTTTTGTTTTTATTTCCATTTCTCTAGGAGATGGGTCAAAAAGGATCTTGCTGTGATTTATGTCATAGAGTGTTCTGCCTATGTTTTCCTCTAAGAGTTTGATGGTGGTTCTTATCATTTCTAATTAAATTAATATTTTGAAGTTGCAAATTTTAAAGTATGCATACTGATTTTTATAAGAATAACAATAAATGGAGACTGGCCTTTAAGAGATTAAAATATGCTATAAGAGTGCAACAATTAAGTGTGTGATACTAATACAAGTATAGACCATTACATCAATGGAAGAAAATTAGGAAAATCTATAAAATTAGGGAGGTATTACAAGTTGATAGAATACTGGAAAATAATTTCAACAAAATATTCTGGTAAGCTTTTAGGGCTATCTGGGAAAAAAGACTCCATTTAATTCCTCGGGACATACTTTATACCAAAGAATACAGATGGATTAAAAATTTAGTATTTAAAAAGTAACAAATTAGAAGAAAATGTGAATGAATATCTGATTATAAGGTGGAATAACCTTTCTAAGCACATGTGGAAAGGCAGAATCCTCAAAGAAAAGGTTAAATAAAAATTCAAAAATTTGCCACAAATATAGGAAGAAAAGGTTACTACCTAAATAATATATTTAAAAATTTAGCCTTCCTTTTCCATTCTAATGGAGTCCATTATTTGTACCAACTTTTCTCCTAAGGTAAATTAAATAATGTATTCAAAAATATACTTTAAGAGCTTTGAAGAGCCGCCCAGATAGAAAAGAACTATCAGGCCAAATTCTGGGAGGAAGCATAAACCCAGAGAGGTGGGCAGAATTCGAAGAGAACCAAAGCTGATTTTTCCCTGAAGGCATTTTCATAAATCTTCCAATTTGTGCTGAAGTTAGGCAGCATCATCAAGTTACAAGGGCAGAAATAATGACCTAGAGTCTGCTCAAGGTGGTGAGTGTCAGGATATCCACCCTGCCTCAAGCTGGGACCCCCAAAGGGCTGGACACTGGATAAAATGGTCCTTGTATTTTCCAGAAGGAGAATAAAGATATAGATTAACCTTAGGTGTTAATGTTACAAATGTGTGTTGTAAATTTAGGATCTGCTAAAATAATAAAAACTGAGTATGTAACATCTAATCTAGTGCAGAAAAAAAAGTGAATGAATAGTCATTCTACAAACAGGAAAACAATGAAAGAAAAAATATATATATATATGTATAATTGCAGAACACAAAATAAGACACTAGATTAAACTCCAAATACATCAGTAATTATAGTCAATATAAATGGCCTAAAAGTTCCAGTTAAATAACAAAGATTAATAAACTGGATGAAAAAAATGGGTGTGCCTGTATTAATAATTATAAAAGGTTTAATTGACCAGGAAGACATAACAGTTATAAATGTGCTAATTCTTAAAGACAGAGCCTCAAAATATACAAAGAGAAACAGAAAAATCCATCATCATGGATTATGGAATTTAACACATAATTTAACACATAATTCTCAGTAACTCATAGGAAAGAGAGGGGAAAAAAAGGATATAAAGGAACAAAAAAAAGAAACATAATTGATCTACTGGATATACATAGAAACTTGCAGAATAAACATTAGTTATAATATAACTAATATATAAGCAGATGTGAAACAGTTTTTTAAACTGATAATTGAAAATATTAAGTTTAAAGCAAAATTCAGCAAATTCCAAAGTACTGAAATCACACAAATAGCTAGAAAATCTCTTGGAAATTAAGAAAACTATTCAAAAATAAGCCATAAGTAAAAAAATAAATTAAAACAGTAAACAGAAAATAATTTGAACTGAATTTTGGGAAGAAACAAAGTTTGAAAATTAATGAGTTTTTATCTCAAGAAGGTATTGTAAATCAAAGAACAGCAAAAGAACTTCAAAGAACATAGAGTAAAGGAAATACTGACTATAACAAAAGATAATAAACTGATAGAAAACAAATATACAATAGAGGGGAATAGCAAAGAAAGAGGTTAATTAAAAATAATTAAAATATAAATAAATATTGAAGGGAGTGATTATGAAAAAAGACATAGATAAACCAATATCGGGAATGAAAAAGAGATTATCACCCTTTATATTACAGACGTTATAATGATGTGGGATATTTTTAAACTTTATGATAATAAGTTTTCAATTTTAAGAGAAATGGACAATTTTCTTTAAAAAAATAGCTTACCAAAAAGAGAGAGAGAGAGAAGGGAAGAGAGATTCTGAATTATCCTATAACCGTTAAAGAAATAGAATCAGTAATATTTAAAAATAAGGCCTTTTTACAAAAAAATCTTTAGTCTCACATGGCTTCACTGAAAATTTTCCAAAAGTTAATAGTTAAAAAAAATTTCCTGTCTTACCTAACCTACCAGAAAACAAAAATTGAGGTAATACTCCCAGCTCATTTTACAAGACCATAATAACCTTGAAATCAAAATCCAACAAGGAAAAAATGAGAAAGTAAAAGTACTTGTCATTTTCACTTATGAACGCACATGTGAAAAATCTTAAAAACAAAAAATAGCAAATGAAATTCAACAATATAGAAAAAGCTTAATATATCATAACCAAATTGATCATGTGACAAGAAGACAAGGTATTTAAATATGAGAAAATCAATTAATAGTTATTTGATTAAAGAGAAAATTATCCCATCATCTCAATAGATGTGATAAAAAGTGGTAAAATTCAAAATTATAATGAATATGCTATTAAAAGAATAAACAAAAAACCTCTTATCAAACTAAGAATAGAGCCAATTCCTTCATCTGATAAAAGCTATTTTTTAAACTATATATCATACTTAATGATTAAATAGTAAAAATATTTTCCTTGAATGCACAAGATGAGGATCTCATACTGGAGGTTCTATGCAGTTTGGTAATGGAATGAAAATTATATGGATTAGATAAGAAGGAACAACAGCCTCATTACTTTTGGATGATGTGATTGTATATGTAGGACTTCTAAAATATACACATAAATATTTTTATTTAATAAAAGAGTTTATTGAGATTGCTAGATTCAAAGTAAGTTTACAAAAATAAATTTTATTTCTATATACAAGTAATAGAAACGAAATGTAAGAGATACTATTTATAACGGTATAAAATATATAATATCTAGAAATAAATACAACAAAACATATATAAAATGAAGTTTACCAATAGTTTAAGTTATGTGAGAAAAGCACATGATAATATTAAGTGAAAAGGGTGGATATCAAATTATTTGCATAATAGAATATGAAGAAAACAACTAAGGTATACATAGAAAAACAGAGGAAGTAAATATATCAAAATGTTAATAGTAATTATATATACTATGATTGATTTAATTTTATAATAATTTTCTGCGTTTTCCTGGGAGGGAAAACACAGAAAATAAAGTCCTTGATCAGAGCATTTTCTTCAACATGAGATCTTTTGTTTTTCTCCAGTATTTTTTCATAAATTGGTCAAGCACATGTCAGTTGTCTTATGAGGGTTCAATGCTCTCTATTAGTGGTATTATGCCACTCACATCTCCTTGTTGGACCACCTGACGCTCTTTAAGCAATTCATTTTACCAAAGAATTCTTTTCCTATCCTATTTTGCTTTGACCTGCTTCAACCTGGAAATCTTTCCTTACTGTCTTACAGCCATACACACTTTCTTCTCTGAAGCAATTGTGATTCCAGAGATATGCCTCTGACTGAGTTTTCCCTGTCATGTATGATCTTATCCCACCTTCCCTGCCTCCTGTTTCTATCCACCTCCTCAGTCACCTGCCCTGCTGGCCCTGCTGTCGTCTTGTCCAGCATCTCCAGGTGTTACAGCTTCTACTTCTGAGGGGCAGCCTTCACTATTGTTGGAGGATAAAGCATATTTACTCAGTTCACAGACTGTGGGACCGGGGAGACCAGGGGCTGGTACAGCCTCAGGGCATCCAGGCAGTGTACTACTTCACAACCAGGACTTCAGAAGAAGCTGAAAGGAGAATCAGCCTGTGCGAGTTTGCTTCAACAACTCTGGAGTCCACTTCCCCAGACTCACAGGAGCCTGCGAACTCTGAAAATTCCAGAACCACTTTTATATCACCGTTGGATTTCTACTTACTTTATTGGTCTACAGAGGAATCCAGAGGCAAAAGTTATACCCATCCTCCAAGTCAGTGTGAGAAAGGAGAGAGAACCCACAGGCTGGACTCACCAACAACAGGCAATCAAATTTCGGTAAAGGAAGGAAGAGTCTATTTTCTATTTCTCAGCTTAAGGTGGTTCCATTTCCCCAGTGTGTGACCTTATACACTTGGATAGCTTCTTTCTGCAAAACTCCATGATGTACTTCATCTGTGTACCTGATATGTCACTCTGGAGGCTTAGCTGAAGCAGTACAGCGATGTTGTATGTCTTCTGTTATCTTCTATAGTTCTCTTTTGCTTTGCCCATCAGTTTATTTTCCTCTTGAGCAGCTGAGAGCGCAAGGAAACTCCTCAACAAACTGTGCTAGGGAAGCAGAAGCTATGCCTCTCCCACTCTTACCAATGTGTTACCCTGTCATGAACACTGCATGCGAGATCTCTGCTTGCTATTAAGATCTGCACTTACAGCAAGCAAGACATGGAATAATTTCTCTATTGTTCGATATCAGTGCCTTTGCTTTCCCAATAACTAATAACTGTGGAATGTACTATAATTAGGTATTTTAACCTAGCCTTAACCTAACCACGCCACATTCCACTGCCAAATGTCTCTCAAGATCATCTACCCAGAGTAGAGATTAATAAGGCTTCATTCAGGTGAACTATATATCTAAAGACAAGTTTTTGACAATATAAGTATAACACAACCAAACCATCAATACTTTCAAAGCTGAAAATACTTATATCACTCCTTCCTATATCAGTACCCCAGGGGCAAAGACACTGAGAAGAGTAAGTCAAATATGTCTGGTACATAAACTATTGATCATATTAATCATATTTTCAAATTGTATTCAAAATTATAATTGTTGATGGCCTTTTTTTCTGATTTAACCAGGCCAATTTACTTTAATTCATGTGGTATTTCTCAAAGAACTGATAATCCTGATATAGTTTCAAAAATAGAAACTCACCCAAGTATACTTCAGGAGTTCATCTCCTGATCTCTTTATCAGTCCCTTCTCAATAGTCTGTCAAAAGAATTTTCATGCCCATAAATCAAGAATAACTATCAGCAGACACAGTCACTCACATCACATTACCAAATAAATTTATTTTTAAACTTATTTCTACGTATTCTAATACAGTCTTTATTGTTTGTCAGTAGATGATAACATACATGGCTTTCACAAGTTCATGAAAATTGCATAGTTGTTATATTTTAGAGTAAGAGTTTAATACTGGGAGATAAAAGTTTTTTTAGAGTAAGGGATCAGGATTTTATATGCTAAGAATGACCTTTCATCCCATAATGGGACTAAGACTAGGACTCTGTAGTCACACTTTGTAGAGCAGGTTTGAGGAGTGAGAGAAGACCGAAGGACCAAGGGCAATGACATCATTCTTGCATGGTTTGCAAGACCCAAAGACCAAGACTAACAGTCCAAATATAAACCTCATGAGAACCTGATGAGAAAAAAAAATAGGAGCATAGAGGAAATAAGAGGGTGGCGATACAAGTACCCAAGGCCCTACTTTCAATCCCCTTAGCAGCCTGCTGGCATATTAAAGGCCACTGAGGAGCTACACAAGAATCCCCTCTTAGGAAGTTTTCCAGGTTTGTATGGTAGCAGGAGATCTGTGATCTGAGAGGAAGAAACAAAGTCCTTTGATACGACTGGACCCCTTCCCCAAGGCCCAGTAGAAGGCGCGAGGCAAACAAGGTAAAGGCACCCCAATGTTCACTGCAGCACCATTTACAGTAGCCAATATATATATGTATATATACACACAGTAGAATATTACTCAGCCACAAAAAATAATGAACTAATGCTATTTGTAGCAACATGGATGGACCTAGAGATTATCATACTAAGTGAAGTCACAGAAAGACAAATATCATATGATATCACTTATATGTGGAATCTTAAAAAAAATGATACAAATGAGCTTATATACAAAACAGAAATAGACCCACAGACATAGAAAAAACAAACTTATTTTGGTCGGAGTGGGATGAATTGGGAGATTGGGATTGACATATACACACTATTGATACTATGTATAAAATAGATAACCAATGAGAACCTACTGTGTAGCACAAGGAACTCTACTCTATGCTCTGTGGTGACCTAAATGGGAAGGAAATCCAAAAAAGAGGGGATATATGTATACGTATAGCTGATCCACTTTGCTGTACAGTAGAAACTAACACAATATTGTAAAGCAACTATACTCTAATAAAAATTTAAAAAGAATAAAAGACAACAAACTTATGGTTACCAAAAGGGGAAGGCAGGGAAGGGATAAATTCGGAGTATGGGATTAACATATACACACTACTGTATAAAAAACAGATAAACAACAAAGTCCTACTGTATAGCACAGGGAACTCTACTCAGTATTTTGTAATAACCTATAATGGAAAAGGATCTGAAAAAGAATATATGTATAATATATATTATATTTTATATGTATAATATATATTTTATATATATAATATACATCCAAATCATTTTGCTGTATACCTGAAACTAACACATTGTAAATCAACTATACTTCAATAAAAAATAAATAAATAAAAATGAGAAATAAAAAAAAAAAGAAGGCACTTCTCTGCAGCCCACACTGCACTCACCTCCCTGCATTTTCTGCAGGACAGTGACTGCCCTCCAGGCTAAGATTTCTCTCATAGCCTGCCACATTTTCTCTCTAAAAGGTAAAATTAACATCTTCAACAACTTTTCCCATTTTTAAAAAATTATTGCTCTTTTATGGAATTGCATTGTTTTCTTGTGAGGTAAAGTCACTTCTAAACCAAATTGGACAAACCATAGTTGACTTAAACATATGTTTTCCAAGCAGTTTTATTCCATTATCTAAGAATTTAGCACCACTCTGCAGTCCTAAGTGGCATCAGAATATACTTTCACTACAGAACTGTCAAAATATAATACGGCCTGCAATAAAACCTAGTAAGTAAATAAAGTAACAAAACCAACTTCCTTTTCAAAGGGCCAGTGCAGTAATATTTTAACATGTATTTCTGATGCAAGATACTAATATCTTACTAAATACATTTATTTGCAGTTTATATATCTTATTGCCAGGCCCATAAATTATTCAGGTTTAGTTGTGATTTTTGTTAACAGTATTATCAAAATTCTTAAAAAAAATGATACAAATGAGCTTATATACAAAACAGAAATAGACCCACAGACATAGAAAAAACAAACTTATTTTGGTCGGAGTGGGATGAATTGGGAGATTGGGATTGACATATACACACTATTGATACTATGTATAAAATAGATAACCAATGAGAACCTACTGTGTAGCACAAGGAACTCTACTCTATGCTCTGTGGTGACCTAAATGGGAAGGAAATCCAAAAAAGAGGGGATATATGTATACGTATAGCTGATCCACTTTGCTGTACAGTAGAAACTAACACAATATTGTAAAGCAACTATACTCTAATAAAAATTTAAAAAGAATAAAAGACGACAAACTTATGGTTACCAAAAGGGGAAGGCAGGGAAGGGATAAATTCGGAGTATGGGATTAACATATACACACTACTGTATAAAAAACAGATAAACAACAAAGTCCTACTGTATAGCACAGGGAACTCTACTCAGTATTTTGTAATAACCTATAATGGAAAAGGATCTGAAAAAGAATATATGTATAATATATATTATATTTTATATGTATAATATATATTTTATATATATAATATACATCCAAATCATTTTGCTGTATACCTGAAACTAACACCAACTATACTTCAATAAAAAATAAATAAATAAAAATGTATTGTAAATCAACTATACTTCAATAAAAAATAAATAAATAAAAATGAGAAATAAAAAAAAAAAGAAGGCACTTCTCTGCAGCCCACACTGCACTCACCTCCCTGCATTTTCTGCAGGACAGTGACTGCCCTCCAGGCTAAGATTTCTCTCATAGCCTGCCACATTTTCTCTCTAAAAGGTAAAATTAACATCTTCAACAACTTTTCCCATTTTTAAAAAATTATTGCTCTTTTATGGAATTGCATTGTTTTCTTGTGAGGTAAAGTCACTTCTAAACCAAATTGGACAAACCATAGTTGACTTAAACATATGTTTTCCAAGCAGTTTTATTCCATTATCTAAGAATTTAGCACCACTCTGCAGTCCTAAGTGGCATCAGAATATACTTTCACTACAGAACTGTCAAAATATAATACGGCCTGCAATAAAACCTAGTAAGTAAATAAAGTAACAAAACCAACTTCCTTTTCAAAGGGCCAGTGCAGTAATATTTTAACATGTATTTCTGATGCAAGATACTAATATCTTACTAAATACATTTATTTGCAGTTTATATATCTTATTGCCAGGCCCATAAATTATTCAGGTTTAGTTGTGATTTTTGTTAACAGTATTATCAAAATCAAAAATAAAAGGAGAAATTTGGCCAGTTGGGAAGGAGCTGAAGTAGAATCATATGCCTAGCACATCGTAGTGATTTTTCTGGAATATACTAAAATATTGCCAAAGAACTGTGGATTACTGCAAGCAGACTGTTATCAATTTCTCTATACTATGGGGGTGACTTTCAAGATAGGGATTTTTCTTTTTTGTCTTCTACTATAAATGTATATCTTTTTCTTTTATTCCCACTTTCTTGACCCAGCTTCTGAAACAACATAATCAACAATTTATTTTTCCTTGGGTTGCTTTCTGTTTGTACATCTTTCAACTCAATGTATTTCTTGAGGTAACTACATGTGTCTCTTGCTTTGTTCAAGGCACACAACTGAATTCATTTTATACATGAAACAAACAAACAAAACATGGGATGGACATTTCTAAAAGGTGACATTCCATCTTGGTTCAATAAAATAAAAATAATTCTCTTTTTAAAGAATAATCTTTCTCTGTATATTAGATGTGGGACATGCATACAAATAATAAGAAAAAAGAAAATATAGCAATGAGAATGTGAACTTCTAGAATACTTTAAAATGTTGACGGAAGCCTTGTCATTTTTTCCCCACATATACCAGTGTAAGAAAGGCATTGAACTCATAGGGCTCCCCTTCTAAGCCATCGGTGGGAATTGTATGGCCTCCATGTAGCTAAAGGGATACCTACTAAGATCCAGATCAACTTGCCATCCTCATATTTGTTCCACTGCAAAGATACTCTTCAAAATTTCTGAGTTAACAGCTATTGCTTAGACAATTTTTTAATCATTTTGACAGTCACAGTTTCCGTCATTAGTAGGGCAAACTGACAAATTATCAATGACATATTTACACTAGCAATGGCATCCCCTGGCAGCCGAGATGCTGGAAAACATACTTGAGTAGCAACATGTATAGAAAGTACTAGCTCACCATCTGGTTGTTTGGGTTGAGAGCTGGAGAGAGTTCTTTTGTTTGAACAAGGCAGTGTTGAGAGTGTGACTGGTTCAGTGAAATTCATGAAATGAAAGTTTCTGTCGCTTGTCAAAGTAATATTTTCCCCATGGAAGGCTATGTTGCTTCCCAACAAGAAGCAAGTGAATCCTGTTTATATGGCAGTTCTTATCCTTCCTGGGATGAGTAAGCCTAAGTTGCCAGGAAAATTATGTGTATTTTCCCAAATGTCCATTCCCTGAAAACTATGAATGTCTCCAAAAATGTCAACCAAGCATATGATCCACATCATCTTTGCATTCTTACACAGGTGTATTCTTTCCTTAGACTAAGGTCATTTGTCAGCAGTAATAACTTTACTAATATTCAGACAAGTTATAGATCAAGTAAAATGATTTGCATGTTCTACAAAATCGCTTAATGTATGGGCCTTTAGCTAGTCTCATATGAAGTCTGATATGTCACATCAGAAGAATATGGAAAATATTGTCCACTTATGCATATAATGGTTATCAGCATAGACAATTGTCAGAATTTCCGGGTTTGAATCTCAGCTCTGACACTATCTGTGTGTCCTTGGGCAAGTAACTTAACCTCTCTGTGCCTTAGTTTTATAATCTAGAAAATAATTATGTTAATAAAGTTTCCCTGAAAGGGTTGTTTTGAGGATTAAATGAGGATACATATGTACAGCACAATTTTCTGGCATTTTATAAGTAATCCGTACATGTTAGATTTTATTATTACTATTGTTATTATTATCACTACAAATAAAAAACTGATTCACTTTGCTGTACACCTGAAACTAACACATTGTAAATCAACTATACTCCAATAAAAATTTTTTAAAAAGAAAGGAAATGTTATCCATATATCACTTTGCTGTTCTGCACAGAGCTAATTTGCATGAATCACACTGTTGATATGAACCACTTCCCCTCTTCCAGATTGGAGCTTCTTGAGGATGAATGTCAGTGAGCTCTTCCCTTCTTTTTTTTTTTTTTTTTTTTTTTTTTTTTTTTTTTTTTTTTTTTTTTGCGGTACACGGGCCTCTCACTGTTGTGGCCTCTCCCGTTGCGGAGCACAGGCTCCGGATGCGCAGGCTCAGTGGCCGTGGCTCACGGGCCCAGCCGCTCCGCGGCATGTGGGATCCTCCCGGACCGGGGCACGAAACCATGTCCCCTGCATCAGCAGGTGGACTCTCAACCACTGTGCCACCAGGGAAGCCCGGATCCTCATTCTTGATCTTCCCAATAAGCATCTCTGTTAATGGAGTTATTTAAGAGGGATTTTGAACAAAGGAAGGTATATTAACTATACTCTCTTATATTCTGTATTTTTGATGCTCTGATATCTGCAGCCTCAATGACCCCAGAGGGACTACCCCTCCCAGAACTAGCTACTTCCTAGAGATAGTAAAACAACTTGCCTGGGAGCCCCTAGAGCCCCGAGTCCACAGCAACTGTGCAAACTACCCCAAATCCTACCTCTGCTTTCCCTACTTCTCCTCTTTCCTCCTGAGGAAACCACAGGAAGGGTTCAGCCTACTACCCCCTCTCTCTGCCTGCTCATCTCTCCTCTCTGCTTCCCATGAGACCCTGCATGCTGTGCTATGCCTGTCTCCAGGAGACTGTGAGTGTAATAACAACTTCTGTCTTCATGACAATCATTTCTACGTCTGTGTGTCTTACCATGTCTGATTAAAACAAATCCAGCTACCGTTAAAAGAGAAGGTCAGACTCACATGTGAGCAAGAGTAATACATACTTGAAAATGGTAGGAACCTCAAGGGGACAGATTCAAGAGGCCAGGGATACCAGAGTGTGAATAAATGATTTCTGGTTGTAAGCAGCAGAAAATGCTTGGAAGGAGTAGCATTTGAGATGTATGCTGAATGACAGGCAGAATTTAGCCATGAATGATGGAGCAGGGGAAAAGATCAGCAGAGGGACTGGCCTGAGCACAGGTGGAGATGGGTAGAGTGTATAGTGGAAAGGAAGCCTGATGAGACCCGAGGAGGCCAGGCCTGGAGGAAAGCTCAGAGCCGAGTTCACATTTATGTTTCCTTGAACTATTAGCCTTCTATTATAGCTGTAATAGAGTAGGTGCTATGGACTAAATTGTGCCCACCCTCCCTGCACGCACGCGCGCGCGCACACACACACACACACACACACACACACACACACACACACACACACACACACACCAAATTCATATGTTGAAGCCCTAACCCCTAATGTGATGGTATTTGGAGATGGGGCTTTGGGAGATAATTAAGTTTAGATGAGGCCCTCATGATGGGATTAGTGCCCTTATAAGAAAAGATACCAGAGTGTTTGTGCCCTCTCTCTCTCTCTCTCTCTTCCACGTGAGGACACGGCAAGAAGGTGAACTTCTGCACAGCAGAAAGTTAGTCTTCACCAGGAAACCAAATTAGCTGGTACCTTGATCTTAGACTTCCCAGCCTCCAAAATGTGAGAAATAAATTCCCGTTGTTGAGGCCAGCCAGCCCATGGTATTGTGTATGGCAGCCCAAACTGACTAACACAGGAGGGAAGGGCTCAGCAAAATGCCAACTCCCAAAATGAACTTCTGAAAACCTAATTTTGTCATTGCCTTGTCGTGTAGTTGCTAACTTGATGAAAGCTGGTGTGTGGCAGGAGAGGACGTACATACAGATAAGGTAACGATAATGACGCAGCTTCTGAGGCTGCTTGCCTTTATGGCCTTAACACCATTTCCAGGAGTAAATGTTTCCATCACAGTGTGACAAATGTAATAGGTTCTGGAAGGCCCATTTTCAAAGATTAATAGTACACATGCTGTGTGAAAACATTATGTTCAGAGGCATGTTTTCAAAGTTTCTAATAGAGTATCTTAAAGAAATCATCCTAAAATGAAGTCATAAAGTTTCACAATGTGCGATTCTAGTAATAGTGCATGGGAAATAGATTTATAACTGAAGGGTATGAGAAGGTAACAAAAAACTGGGGTATCGTCAGTGTTTCTGTTCCATTAATATTTTTAAATGACTCTAATTATATGCTTTCCCCAGAGTAAAATGGGGAATCAGTTAGTAGGTGTTTATGAAGAACTGAGACGGGAAAAAAATACTCAAACAACATAAGTAATAAACCAGAGAGGAAAAGCTAGCTTCTATTCCCACCAGGTCTCATTCAGAAAACCTGGCAAAAAATAATCTACTTCTGTATACTGAATTCAAGGGAATATTTATATTCATTCACTTCACAGAGGTTGTTTAGAAGTTACTAGGATTAGCAGTTGTTTGGTCATTTGTTTATTTCTAACCTCTAGAAAGGTCAAGAAAGAGAACCAGGTACAAACACATGGAGCCAAATATAACATATTTAACATATAAAGATGAAGTGTTTATCTTTTAACATAAAAAGATGAAGCCATAAATAGACAAAATACTTGGAGTTTTTCCCAGTGGTGACAAATGCTCCTGATACATTTAGTTTTACTCTTACCCATGTCTCCCTGTGACCAGGTAGACATTTGCAAAGTAATCACTGGTTAAAAGCACAAGCTTTGGAGTGAGATAGCTCTGATCTTACTTTCTAGCTTGGTTACTTACTAAGTATGGGACCTTGGCCAAATCATTTGCCCTCCATGAGTCCAGGTGCCCTGACGAGTGAAGGGTATGTGAAGGGTACGCTCGGCTCAAAGGGAAATTGTGAGGATTCATTTAAAGAAGGCATGTGAAGCACATGATATTTAGTAGGTACTGACAACAACAACAAAATCCACTATTCTTGCAAAAAAGCCTGACAGCTGGCTCCAGCCATGGAAACACATCGCCAAAGGACGAATGACCCTCCCTGCTGCCTCCAGAACTGACCTATGGCCTCATTACCACCAGCTCAGCTAACTGGCCAACAAGCATGGAAAACAGGAAGCGCTGAAGGCAAATCATTACCTATGTGACTAAAGAAACATCAAAAAAGAAGGAATGGGGAAATTGGCTAGAAGAGGTCAGATCAGTCAAGGAGAAAACAGACCCCCAGTCTAAGGTCATGTGGAGACTGACCTGTGAATGACTTTGCTGAAAATGTTCATTCATAAGCAAATGCCTACATGCTATTTTCTCTCTCCGTATTTTAGTCCCTTATCCACCCGCAGCCTCACTTCCATATTTCAGTGTCGCAACACTTCCAACGCCCTCCTCCCTCCTTCCTCATTAAGGAGGATGCATTGAACAGGCCACATGGAGAGATTTACACTGCCATAGCTGTCAGTAGGAATTCTAGCCCAGTGATTTACTTCAACATCAAATTCAAAACTAGGCCCAGAAATCCTTCATTATCATTTAATATGAATCTATTTCATTAACTAATTTAAAATCATGCATAATTCATCACATGCATTGTTCACTTATAGTTTAGCATTTATTTCCCTAGATGTGGTCTCTATATTAGCTTTGCCTCATTTTTCTTGCATAAAATAATTGAGATATATGACATTTCTTTATCAATGGAAATAAGATGGCTCTTTATTCTTTGTCAAATTGGGTTACAGATTTCCCCCTATGTAACATAATATTTCCCAACTTGTATTTTCAAAACCCTTTCCTATACAGTCTCATTTTATTCTTCTAATAGTCAATTTTTAGCAACCTGATTGTGTTATCTATTTATTTTAAAAACAAGGACTCTGTGACATTTTATTTATTTTAAAAGCAAAGACTCTGTCACATCAAGAAGCTGAGAAATTTGTTCAAGTAAAATGTTGTGATGGTTTTAAATCTAGAATTCAAATCCCCTGCCTTCTAAGTCCTCCAATGTTCTAAGCAAAAATTCAAAATTTGGTGTTTTGATATCTTGATAAATTATCTATATGAAAACATCAGTGAATAAGCAGCAGCTATAGGGTTAATGAATCAGTTTAAGTCCTCTCTATTAAAATCATCATCATCATAAATAAAGTACTGTCTTAAAATGTAGATTTTATTATTATGCAGGTCTAATAGCGAGGCCAATAGATCAGCAGACAATTGCTATGGAAAAATTACTTTGTTACCCATAGTTCCCAAAGGGAAGGGGCATGCCACTGCCACACAGGGGCCAACACAGAAGCACCAGTCACTCAGGAGGCAGAAGGAGGAAGGGGAAAATGCAGGCAAGAGCCTTTATTGTGGCTTCCATGGGAAGGAATGGGTAAGGCAGAGAAAGCAGGTTAGGACTGGTAGTCTGAAAAATGTCAGCGCACTCTGGGGCATAAGGATTGTGCCTAGTTGTCTGATGCCTGGTCCTGGGATGATTAAGGCAGAGGAATACTGGTTCTGAGTGTAAGAAACCAAGAGAGGAGGTGGTGGAGGTGTGGGTTCTGGATTGATGAGTTCACATGTATGAAAGGCACCCTTGCATGTGAGTCACTGACTATGTCTAGGAATTGGCCAGCCCCCTGGGAGGAGTAGTGTCTCCAGGGTCAGCAAGGTCCTGGATGTCATAGCATCAGAAACACGGTCTTAATACAAATACCTGGTCCTTCGTAAGTGCCAGACATGGTGCTAAATTCCCAACACACGTTATCTTACAAATACCTCCTAACAACCCTGCAAAGTAAATTCATCATCATCACCATCAGCATCATCACCTCTGTTTTAAAGATGGGGGACCTGAGATTTAGAGACAATAGGAACTTGGCGTGAATCACACAGCTAGTAAGTAGGGGGATAAGAACTTGACACTCTCCAGCCTAGCTACAAGGCTTGTGCTTTTAACCACTGCACTACTGAATCTACTCAGAAAATTCAGGAAATATCATGGATGACTTTAATTTTTCCAGGATGTTTCCATTAGCCCCCAGATCAGATCCAGGTTATCATATGCTCCTAAGCCAATCAGTTAGAACAGTTTGTGTTCAGGTAACACAGGTGAGAATCAGCTGCGTGACTGGGAGTGAAGATGGGAGTTAAGAATAAACTGAGAAATCCGAGAAAAGTCTCTTGACTTAGGAGTTGTGTAGTCAAAGTTCAAAGTAAGTCTTCTGACAACTCCTCTTTTATTATAACTTCTGTCTCTTTTCAAACTTACCTTGAGTTTTCATCTCCAACTCAGCCTGCATAGCACTGTCACTGAGTATAATCTCCAAATCTCAAAGATGAGGTGTGAGCTCACAAGGGCATTGGAAGGATAAGTGAGTTTAAAATATTATGGTATAGAGCTCAGAAAAACAAATGGGTATGTGAATTCTGTTGTTTATAATGTAATCTGAGCAAGGCCAGAGAGAGGGATTCACCTAATAGGGAACATCCAGAGCTCTCAGTTGAATTCAGGGATCTCTCAGGAGGTAAACACTTCTTAAAGATGCCCGTTCTGCCACAGTAATCAGTTCAGGCACGTCCCACTGTCACCAAGGCTGGCTAGCAAAGCCTTTGGGTTCCCTGTTACCACAATCGTTAACTGTGCCAACCCCACTATAACAGAAAATCAATGACTCTGTGTATTACCAGTAGGAGCACCCAGCTCTACATCCTCACCACACCCATCCCCCCCCACCCTGACACACAGACATTGCCAGAGCACTGTGGAGTCATCAGAAACATCTTAAGAAGATAAGGAATCACTCAAAATTGCAGGATCTTAGTCCATGTACTGAACTCAGAAAGAAAAAGGTCCCAGCTCTAAGGAGTAAGTCTTCTCTTCATTCCAATTTAGTTACCGATTCCCTCTTGATACACAGGTCTCCCATAGTGTACTGATATTTCATAATAAGTAAGCTATTTTATGCATAGAGGGACTATATACTTTATTATCTAAACTGAGGCACTTCTTTTTTTTTTTTTTTTTTTGCGGTGCGCGGGTCTCTCACTGCTGTGGCCTCTCCCGTTGCGGAGCACAGGCTCCGGACGCGCAGGCTCAGCGGCCATGGCTCACGGGCCCAGCCGCTCCGCGGCATGTGGCATCTTCCCGGACCGGGGCACGAACCCATCTCCCCTGCATCGGCAGGCGGACTCTCAACCACTGCACCACCAGGGAAGCCCCTGAGGCACTTTTTGAGGGTGCAAGGGGTCACTATTAATCTCTTACACAGGAACAACAAGCACAACTGGGTTCTGTTTCAGATGAACAGGAGTGTGTGAGCACCTGATTTGTGGCAAAGAGAGGACCCAGCTCTCCCTGATAGTCAAGTGGCTTCTGAGATTCTTGTCCTCACTTATCATCTGTGAGCCCTTAGACACCAGAGCGTCGGCATCTGAAAGCCACTTTGTGTTTAGGTTATTCTCTAAGGGTTCTCCCATAGGCCTAAGCAAAGTGAATTGCAAGGTTTACACAGCCTTCTGTGGGAAATTATGGCAATATTAAAGAATGGTAGGCTTCACAATCTGAATTTACCCTGATCCCAAAAGGGATCTCCAAAACATTCTAGGATACCTACGAACTTAAGATATCACTAAGAATATGGAATATTACAGAGCCAAGAAAAGGTACTATCTGGAAGAACAAAATTAAGAGAAAATGGCTTGTCCCCATATCACTTGAGCTCAAATGTGAATGAAAGAAAATTTATGAGGTGCTACTACAACCACTGGCTATAGAAAGGCTTAACATCTGAAAGTTAAAAGGGGACCAAGAGCCAATATCTCTAAGCCAAGGTACAGGGACATTCCTCCTTTAATTATATGTGTAATATTGCTTCAGAAAATGTTGATTATCTACATATTCTCATGAAGCAGAAAATCTAGTAAGGCGCTATAAAAAGTATACATACACACATAAGAAGAACTTGGTGAGTACCTTAAAAGAGACAACAATAAACAGCTAAGAGGTCTCAAAGGAAGAAAATGTCAGGGCTGGTGCAGGGTGATTTTAATATTGAAGGAGCAAGAAGGTTTCCTGGAAGAGGCAGAATTTGAAACTAGCACTGAAAGATGGAAAATATTTTGACAATCGAAGGAAGATAAGAGGCATTCTGCGCATAGATAATGCTGTAATCAAAGGAAGAAAGTGAAATACTCCTCACTGTTGGAGTACAAGACTAGAAAGGTAGGTCAGGGGCCAGAATGTGAGAGGATCATCAAGTTAAGTAGCTTCTAATACAGACTTTCTTCACAGCAATTGCAGGAGAATGATCCAGTTACAATCTCTGAAAATTTGCCATGATTGTAGAGATTATTCATGAGAATTAGCAGACCTTTGGGAAATAGAATATTGATGGATGTATTTGTACTCTCAGATCCAAAGGTAAAATCTGCCAAGTCAGTCCCAGCTGTGGGTAACCTAGATAAATAATGAAACTGTAAATTTTTTTTAATCTAAAAGCAAAGATAGCAAAAGTGAGGTTGCAAACTAGCAAAGGCTCTCTTTGGATTTTTGCACATTAAAGCCTTACATAATAAGGTATAGCTATTTCTGAATATCATAAAAACTTTAAAGATGCTTTAAAATGCTTTTGAATTTCATGAACGTGAAAGATGGTCTTTCTTCAGAACAACATGGTAGAATAATTAGGACGATACCTCATGATTCCTATAGAACGTCTTACAAACTATTCACTAATAATAGTAGCTAACAGTTAAATAGTTCTTGCTATGTGCCCAGTACAGTTTCAAACACTTTACATATATTTATGGAAACAACCCTTAGTTCAAATGAAATTTTAGGCCAAGTCAAAATAATAATAAGACAATTATAAATAAGGAGCCCTGAGGATCTCCTGGACTCTGAGGAAACAGATTTTAAACCACTGTCGCAGACTTTGCACGGAGGTGGACACCGTGAACCCAGTGCCAGGGAATGCCGGCATAGCTCCTACTTTGAGAAACATGGGAATATTAAAGAGTAATGGTGGGTATGTTTATTTGCCCTATACAAAATTTAAATAAAAACAGTTATTGGTTGCCAACATTTTAAAAATAGGAGATTTGATATTAAAATTTGGATGTCTGGCTTCTCTTAGAAAATCTGAAACTCTGGAACCATGGATCCTATCCTCTTTCATGACAGCCATGTCATATAGGGCAGAATCCTGGGGGGACCCTTTAGATAGTCTACGAGCTCTGGTCTTCAGCTCACCACTGCCCCCACTCAGCCCTTTTCCTGGCCTAGAGGTATTGGGTTTGAACATTTGGCTTAGAGTGTGAATTTCAAATGCTGAATATAGATTACCTGGAGGTATGGCTCAGATATAGTTGCTGGATCAGAAAGAGGTTCACTTAGAATTTTTCAACTCAGCTAGGATAAAGTGGAGGTTCAGATAATGTGGAAAACCTGCTAGTTTTCCAACTATATATATATATTTTTTACCTTTTGTTATAGAATTCTTCCATGTCAGAATTAGAGATGATCTAGCCCAACACCCTCCTTTTATAGATACGGACACTTAAGCCCAGTTGGCTGTGGAATCAACCCTAGGACTCTAGTCATGGGGTTTTCTCATATATTACTGGCTTCTCAACACCACCAAACTTCTGACAGACTATTAAGGGTTGTCCTCATCCCCTGGAAAAAGTGTTCTTTTGGTCCATTCTTAAACATTTTAATTTATTGCTATTGAAGTTTATATCTATATATGTGTATATATGTATGTATATATATAGTGTATAAATATTATATCTATATATTTATTATATATTAATATATTTATATTACATATGTATACATATTATAGGTGTGTGTGTGTTTAAGAGAAAAGAGAATAGATGTGGTTTAAACTGAAATTAAGTGAAAGAACTGGGAAGACAAATAAATGGTTCCAATCATTAAATGTTCATTATGGAAATTAGCCAGCTTTCTGTTTTTAAGAAAGGCATAGTCCATCATTCAAGGATGACATCGAGTTAATTTCTTTTCTCCTGTAGGTAATAACAGCAGGGACTGAGCATGGCCTCAAACTTAAAGAACACTGAACCAACCCATTAAAATTTACAGTCCTATTCCAAAAGCAAAGAGAAACCTCTAGAGATCTTTCTTGGCTTGGCCTCAAATTCTAATTATGCCTCATAAAGGGATTTCTTAATCCAAGCATAGCTTCTTTGAAGTTAAAAAATAAAATGATAAACTAAGTGTTCATGTGTGAGTATCTCAGAAGGGTCATAGGCAGGGCTAGAAAGGGAAAATTTTTCATGTACTAAGACCTTTCCAGCATAGCACTGGTTATATGATCAGCTGTATTTGTTTGCTAGGGCTGCCATAACAAATACCAGACTGGTGGCTTGAATAACGGAAATTTATTTTCTCACAGTTTTGGAGGCTGGAAGTCTGAGATCAAGGTGTTGACAAGTTTGGTTTCTCCCGAGGCCTCTCTCCTTGGCTTGCAGATGGTTACCTTCTTGCTATGGCCTCACATGACCTTTCCTCTGGGCACACACATTCCTGGTATCTCTGCCTCTTCTAATAAGGAAACCAGCAACACTGGATTAGGACCCACCTATATGAGCTCACTTAACCTTAATTACTTCTTTAAAGGCCTTATGTCCACAAACAGTCACATCCTGATATATAGATGGTTAGTACTTCAAAACGTGAATTTTGGGAGAACACAGTTCAGTCTGTAACATCAGAACAAGGCAAAAGAGAAGAAACAAAATCAGAGGGACCAGAATAGAGATCTCAGTTTAGTCACAGTTTGCTGATACATAAGATCCCTCTACTGGATCCACAGAATTCGTATTCCACTGATACGTGGGTCAAACTGCCATAGAATTGCAGCAAAAGTGTGATCTCCTCCCCCAGCCATATTCTAATACGTCTGTATGCCGCTGGTATACATCACTGGGACAAAGTCTGCAGAGCCAGGGCTATGAGGCACTCAGATTGGCACTTGCAGAACTCTGAGAGTCAGCACCCCCTTGAAGGCTGCACCTTGGATAGCTCTCTTGGTTCATCCTAGTCTTGGCCCAAGGACATCCAATGATTAAGACAATAGCACCAGAAAGAGCCCTGAAGCTGAGAAGTCATATAGCTTCTGATTCAAATTTGAAGTCAGCTTCATGCTCCTTTCAGGAAGTGTGGGACCACCAGAATAATTTCCCATTTTAAGATTTCGATAGCAGGCAGAAGAGGAAGTAATAGAGCTGGTCAAAGAGACTGATGGACATAAAGTTATTTGGAGAATACATTTTGTCTAAGATATGTAGAGAATATGTTAAAATCTATCTATGTTGAAGGTAAGAAATGGGTAGTTTAAAAAAAAAGTGCAGAACAATTATGGCCAAAGAGTCACTGTAGTTCCCCTTTATCCATGATTTCACTGTCCACAGTTTCAGTTACCCGTGGTCAACTTCAGTCTGAAAATATTACATGGAAAATTCCAGAAATAAACAATTTATGAGTTTAAAATTTTGCACTGTTTTGAGTAGCATGATGAAATCTCAAGCCAACCGGCTCTGTCTCACCAGCACATGAATCATCCCTTTGTCCAGGGTATCCCACCCCTTAGTAACTCAGTAGTCCTCTCAGTTATCCAATGGACCGTCACAGTATCGCAGCGCTTGTGTTCAAGTAACTCTTACTTTACTTAATAATGGCCCTCTTTAAAGAGCAAGAGTAGTGATGCTGGCAATTTGAATCTGCCAGAGAAGCTGTACACTTAAAGCTATACTTCCTTTAAGTGAAAAGATGAAAGTTCTCGACTTAATAAGAAAAGAAAAAAATTGTATGCTGACGTTGCTAAGATCTACAGTAAGAACACATCTTCTATCCATGAAATTGTGAAAAAGGAAAAAGAAATGTGTGCTAGTTTTCCTGTCACGCCTCAAACTGCAAAAGTTATGGCCACAGTGCATGATAAGTGCTTCGTTAAGATGGAAAAGACATTAAATTTGCCCAATAAGATATTGTAAGAGAGACAAAGACCACATGCACATAACCTTTATTTTAGTATATTGTAATAATCGTTCTATTTTATTATTAGCTATTGTTGCTAATTTCTTACTGAGTCTCATTTATAAGTTAAACTTTATCATAGGTATATATGTACAGGAAAAAACATAGCATATACAGGGTACTATCCACAGGGGTTTCAGGCATCCCCTGGGAAACGTGAAGTGTATCCCCCAAGAATAAGGGGGGACCACTGTACTAATGGCAAAAACATACCTTGATTCATGGCAAGATGGCAAGGTCATACAGCAATGCCCCACTATTGTCCCCAGCAGAGGGCAGAAGACATGTGATATTATCTTGAAATTATCTAGAATTATCACTTAGCCTGATAATTCTAAGGTGGTTCTACACTTTCACTGGGCAGATATCAGATTCAAACTTGTTTAATTTGAAAGCTGATTTTCTAGCATAGTATTGCAAAAACACTGAGTATCCTGTACTTGGGATCCTTTTAATCAATGGGGCATGACTGAGACCTGTTTACTCAAGTGTCAAGCCCCACTGAGAGCCAACAGTTGTGACTGATTTTTGTTTGTTTGTTTGTTTCCCCCAGGTCTTTGCCAGATGGAAGTTTACAGCACAGAATAGCACATAATTGGAAACCTCTTTAGATTTACAAGGCCACTAACTACAGTTCTCCTCGCCAGACACCTGGTTTGACTGGAGGATATTTCACTAATGTGATTAAACTCTTCTAAAGCAATCTTTAGTTTAATTATGATATAAAGGTTGACATAATTAGATTACTTAGCCTGAAGAGGAAAAAGGCTGAAAAGTGACTCAGTAACTGCCTTAACTATATAAAGGATTTTTCATTAACACTATCAACTAAATGAAGGATTATCATAAGGAATCAGCTATTCTATAGATACAATGTTGGGGGAGAGGGCAGAAATGGATTTTAGGAGAAGAATTAAGGTTAGTTAGTAAGAGAATCTTTTGAAATCTTATGAAGTTAAATACTAGACTATATTTGGGAACTGTCAACAAGGGCAGTTGTTTTGCAGAACCACAATCTCTTAAACAACTTTAAACCTTCATGGATCCCTATCTGTCTGAAATGACACTTTCCCTCAAGTCTTTTAAGCTTTTCTCTAGCAAAGCCAATCATTTTGGTCATACAAAAATGTGCTAGAATGAAGCTCCATTAGACCATAGCACAGTGTGTTATATATAGTATATACTCTTTAAATGTTTATTGAATGACAACGAGTGAATAGAAAAAAAAGAGTAGTTCGGTAGCCAAAATCCGGAAGCTTCTTTCACTAAATTCACTCTACTGTGGAGCAACAGTAACCAGATCCAGTTTTTCAGTTAAAAGTATACTAAGAAGCGTTTACTTCAGTGATAGACCATATATTAACAAATTAGAATAAAAGCACTATTTCCATAAGGGACATTGTGAGGTCCTATAAACACATCTGATTGTACACATCTCCATCAGCCCACAAACACATTGCCAAGCCACACCTCACTTCACTAGGTGGATCTTCCTGGCAGCAAGAGATTAATACTCCTCAACCTTGAGGCTCCAGCTCTGCCTGGAGTTGGTATCTCATGGACTCAACACATGCATTTTGCCTCAGAAAAATGAAGATCTAGGACACTTCTGAGAACACAGATAGGAAAATTAGTGACTGTTTCTTCAGGGCTTAGCAGCTGGGAAAACCAGTTCCTTGCTTGTATTTCTACTCTAGATTTAAGGTCCCGGATGTAAATCTGATTGGAACAGCAAATGTCACAGGCCCAGGCCATGGCCATGGAAGGACAGATCCTTAATGGGAAATCTAGGTGCTTTACAAGAAGAGGAACGAATGCCATGCAGACAAAAACCAAACAGGACCACTTCAGTACCCCCTACTTTACAGAGAGAAAATGAGCATTTCAACACATGCAACAAAGGCTGTCTGATTCTGGAAAATTAGTGATATTAGTGACATTAATGTTACAAGATGTATTAGGAGCATCAGGTCCAGATTCTTTGGAAATGGGTACTCACTTTCAGTTACCAGACCCATATCATGACTGGTTTTTTGAGAGCCCCCTGACTTCTTCCCTCTACTTCTTCCCATGTCAGTTTCCACCAACAGCAGACAGTGTTGTAGGACAATGGAAGAATAACTACAAGTTGCTCAGAACACAGAGACAAATTCAAGGACATGCAGAAAAATAGTAGATACTTCTTATCAGTTACTACAACAGATATTATTTTTACCTCCTAAATTAATTTTCATTACCCTTATTCTTTCTATTTATAAGTCAAGCTTGTGTCTATTCCACTTCATTCTTTGGAGAATTCTAGTCCTGGTTTACTAACTCTGCAATTTAAAATGTGGGTCAAGAGCAAGTTAAAAAATTAATTAATTATCCTCTTCACAGCTTTAGAATTCTCCTTCCAGTGACAGCTCATCATTTACTTCCTCATTTTATTTTCTTTATTTCCCCCAGCTTTGCTGAGGTATAATTGACAATTAAAAACATTATATAGGGCTTCCCTGGTGGCGCAGTGGTTGGGAGCCCGCCTGCCGATGCGGGGGACACGGGTTCGTGCCCTGGTCCGGGGGGTCCCACATGCCACAGAGTGGCTGGGCCTGTGGGCCATGGCCTCTGGGCCTGCGCGTCCGGAGCCTGTGCTCCGCAATGGGAGAGGCTGCAGCGGTGAGAGGCCCGCGTACCGCAAAAAAAAAAAAAAAAAAAAAAAAAAAAAAAATTAGGGCTTCCCTGGTGGCGTAGCGGTTGCGCGTCCGCCTGCCGATGCAGGGGAACCGGGTTCGCGCCCCGGTCTGGGAGGATCCCACATGCCGCGGAGCGGCTGGGCCCGTGAGCCATGGCCGCTGAGCCTGCGCGTCCGGAGCCTGTCCTCCGCAACGGGAGAGGCCACAGCAGAGGGAGGCCCGCGTACCACAAAAAAAAAAAAAAAAAAAAAAAAAAAAAAAAAAATTATATATTGAAGGTGTACAACTTGATGATTTATCATATGTATCCACTGTGAAATAATCATCACAATCAAGCTAATTAACATATCCATGGCCTCACTTATTTATCATCCTATTTTTGTTATGGTGGTGGTGAGAATATGTAATATCTACCCTATTAACCACTATAAGGTATAAAATACATTATTGCTAACTATAGTTACAATACTGTATAATAGATCCCCAGAACATTGTTTTCTTCAAGGCAATCTCTATCAAAATCCCAAATTTTTATAGAAATAGAAAAAAAAAATCCTAAAATCCGTATAGAACAATAAAAGACCCCAAACAGTCAAAGCACTCTTGAGCAAGAACATCAAAGCTGGAGGCATCGCACTACCTCATTTCAAAATATATTACAAAACTACAGTAATCAAAAGAGTATGATACAAGAACAAAAGCAGACATATATACCAATGAAACAGAATCCAGAACCCAGAAATAAACCCACACATCTACAGTCAACTGATCTTTGAAAAGGGTGCCAAGAACACACAATGGAGAAAGGATAGTATCTTCAATAAATGTTCTTGGGGAAATGATATTCACATCCAGAAGAATGAGATTGAACTCATTTTAAACCATATATTAAAAAATCGTCTCAAAATGGATTAGACTTAAACATATGAGTTGAAACTGTAAAACTACTAGTATGAAACATAGATATAAAGCTTCTTGACATTGGTCTAGAAAATAATTTTTTGAATATGACGCCAAAAGCACAGGCAACAAAAGCAAAAATAGAAAAGTGGGATTCCATCAAACTAAAAAGCTCTGCACAGCAAAGAAAACAATCATCAGAGTGAAATGGCAACCTAAATAATGAGATAAAATTTTGCAAACCATCTATCTGACATGGGAGTTAATTTCCAAAATATATAGGAAATTTATACAACTTTAGAGCAAAAAACAAAAAAACCCAAATAACCCAATTTTTTAAATAGGCAAAGGACTTAAACAGACATTTCTCAAAAGAAGATCTACAAATCACTGAAAGTATATGAAAAGATGCTCAGTATCATTAATTTTCACTAATTTTTGGAGAAATGCAAAGCAAAATCACAGTCAGATATCACCTCACATCTGTTAGAATGGCTACCATCAAAAAGATAAGAGATAACAAATGCTGGGGAAAATGTAGAAAAAAGGGAACACTGTACACTGTTGGTGGGGATGTAACTGGCATAGCTATTATGGAAAACAATATGGAGTTTTCTCAAAAAATCAAAATAAAACTACCATATGATCCAGCAATCCTACTTCTGGGTATTATCTAAAAGTATTGAAATCAGGATCCTAAAAAGATAATAACACTCCCATGTTCACTGCAGCATTATTCACAAAATTCAAGATAAAGAAACAATTTAAGTGTCCACTGACAGATAAATAAAGAAAATGTGAGATAGATAATAGGTAGACAGACACATAGGTACATAGCTATATGGATAGAGATCGACATAGACATGCATATAGAATAAAATATATTCAGCTTTAAAAAAGAAAGAAACCCTGCCAATGCAACAGCATAGATGACTCTGGAGGATTTTATGCTAAATGAAATAAGCAGAACACAGAAAGATAAATACTGCATGATCTCGCTTATATATGGAATCTAAAATAGTCAAACTCATAGAAGCAGAGTGTAGAACAGTGGTTAAAAGGGGCTGGGGGCAGAGTGAAATGGGGAGATATTGGTCAAAGGGTATAAAGTTTCAGTTATGCCTGATGAATAAGTCCTAGAGATCTAATATACAATACTGTCATTTTGTTTTCATAAGCCAACCTGAAAAATTGCATTGTTTTGTCTCTCCCTTATATCCCCAAAATTCTCTGTATTAAACTTAACCATTATTGTAGGAATTCTATACAAATGTGACAAGCAAATATTAACTCAGAGAACTGAGTGAAAAGTTATTAGAATTACTAGTTATTACCACAAATCTGTAAAGCCAGGTGAAATCTTGGTGACTCTTTGCAGTTTTTGAATGTCTTTTTTTCCTTCCAGTTTTACAGAGCTATAATTGACAATGGAGTACTGTATAAGTTTAAGGTGTACAGCATTATGATTTGACTCACAAACATCATGAAATGATTACCATAATAAGTTTGTGAATATACATCATCCCATATAGATACAAAACAAAAGAAAAAAAGATTTTTTCCTTGTAATGAGAACTCTCAGGATTTACTCAGTAACTTTCACATATAATGTACAGCAGTGTTAATTATATTTATCATGTTGTACATTACATCCCTAGTACATACTTACTTATAACTGGAAGTTTATACATTTTGACTACCTACATCCAATTCCCCCTTCCCTCCACCTTTCGCCTCTGGGAAGCACAAATCTGGTCCCTTTTTCTATGAGTTTGTTTGTTTTTCAAGTATAATTGATCTACAACTCTATGTTACTTCCTGGTACACAACATAGTGATTCTACGTTTCTATACATTTGAAAATGATATCATGATAAGTCTAATTATTAGCTTTCACCATACAAAGATATTACATAATTATTGACTATATTCCCCACACTGTACATTTCATGACTCATTTATTTTGTAACTGCAAGTTTGTACCTCTTAAACTCCCTCACCTCCTATTTCTCTCCTCCCCCACACCTCCCCCTCTGGCAACAACCTGTTTGTTCTCTGTATCTATGACTCTGTTTCTGTTTTAGTGTGTTTGTTACTTTGTTTTGTAGATTCCACATATAAGTGAAATCATACAGTATCTGTCTTTCTCTGCCTGACTTATTTCACTTAGCCTAAAAGGCTCTAGGTCCATCCATGTATTTGCAAATGGCAAGATTTTACTTTTTAAGGCTAAGTAATATTCTAGTGTGTGTTGCGTGTGTGTGTGTGTGTATCATATCCTCTATATCCATTCATCTGTTGATGGGCACTTAGGTTTCTTCCATAATTTGGCTATTGTAAATAATGTTATAATTAACAGAAGAGTGCATATATCTTTATGAATTAGTGTTTTCATTTTCTTCAGATAGATACCCAGCAGTGGAATTGCTGGATTTGTATGGTAGTTCTATTTTAAGTTTTTTTGAGGAATCTCCACACTGTTGTCCATAAAGACTGCAACAACTTACGTTCCCCCCAACAGTGCATGAAGATTCCCTTATCTCCTCATCCTTGCCAAAACTTATTTCTATTCTTTTTGATAACAGCCATTCAGAAATATGTGAGTTGACATCTCCTTGTGGTTTTGATTTGCAGTTCCCTGATGATTAGTGATGTTGAGCATCTTTTCATGTGCCTGTTGGCCATCTTTATGTCTTCTTTGGAAAAATGTCTATTCAGGTCCTCTGTCCATTTTTCAATTGAATTTTTTTTTATGTTGAGTCATATGAGTTTTTTGTATATTTTGGATACTAACCCCTTGTCAGATATATCATTTGCAAATATCTTCTCCCATTAAGTGACCTTTTCATTTTGTTGATACCTTCCTTTGCTGTACGAAAACGTTTTACTTTGATGTAGTTCGGTTTGTTTATTGTTACTTTTGTTTCCCTTGCCTGAGGAAGCATATGCAAAAAAATATTGCTAAGACTAATATGAAAGAGCATACTGCCTATATTTTCTTCTAGAAGTTTCATGATCTCAGGTTTTCCATTTAAGTCTTTAAACCATTCTGGGTTTATTTTTGTATATGGTATGAGAAGGTAGTTCATTTGATTCTTTTGTATATAGCTGTCCAGTTTTCCCAAACCATTTATTGAACAGACTGTCTTTTCCCATTGTATTTTCTTGCCTTCTTTGTCATAAATTAAATGCCGATATAAGTGTGGGTTCATTGCTGGTCTCTCTATTCTGTTCCACTGATATATGTGTCTGTTTTTGTACATGTAGCATACTGTTTTGATGACTGTAGCTTTGTAGTGTAATTTGAAATCAGGGAGCATGATACCTCCAACTTTGCTCTTAAGATTTTTTTGGCTCTTTGAGGTCTTTTGTGTTTCCACACAAATTTTAGAACTATTAGTTCTAGTTCTGTGAAAAATTCCAATGGCATTTTGATAGGGATTGCACAGAATCTGTACATCATTTTAAGTAGTATGGTAATTTTAACAATACTATTCTCCAGTCAATGAGCACAGCATATCTTTCCATCTGTTTGTATCACCTTCAATTTTTTTTGAATTTTATTTATTTTTTATACAGCAGGTTCTTATTAGTTATCTATTTTAAACATATTAGTGTATATATGTCAATCTCAACCTCCCAGTTCATCCCACATCCATGCCCGCCCCCCCCCCCACTATCCCCCCTTGGTGTCCATACATTTGTTCTCTACATCTGTGTCTCTATTTCTGCCTTGCAAACCAGTTCATCTGTACCATTTTTCTAGATTCCACATATATGCGTTAATATACAAAATTTGTTTTTCAATTTCTGACTTACTTCACTCTGTATGACAGTCTCTAGATCCACCCACATCTCTACAAATGACCCAATTTTGTTCCTTTTTAAGGCTGAGTAATACTCTATTGTATATATGTACCACATCTTCCTTTTACATTCATCTGTCAATGGGCATTTAGGTGGATTCCATGACCTGGTTATTGTAAATACTGCTGCAATGAACACTGGGGTGCATGTGTCTTTTTGAATTGTGGTTTTCTCAGGGTATATTTTCAGTAGTGGGATTGCTGTGTCATATGGTAATTCTATTTTTAGTTTTTTAAGGAACCTCCAAAATGTTCTCCATAGTGGCTGTATCAATTTACATTCCCACCAACAGTGCAAGACGGTCCCTTTTCTCCACACCCTCTCTAGTATATGTTGTTTGTAGATTTTCTGATGATGCCCATTCTAAGTGGTGTGAGGTGAAACCTCATTGTAGTTTTGATTTGCATTTCTCTAATAATTAGTGAGGTTGAGCAGCTTTTCATGTGTCTCCTGGTCATCTGTATGTCTTTTTTGGAGAGATGTCTATTTAGGTGTTCTGCCCATACTTTGATTGGGTTGTTTGTTTTTTTAATATTGAGCTGCATGAGCTGTTTATATATTTTGGAGAACACTCCTTTGTCTGTCAATTTGTTTGTAAATATCTTCTTCCATTCTAAGGGTTGTCTTTTCATCTTATTTATGGTTTCCTTTGCTGTGCAAAAACTTTGAAGTTTCATTGGGTCCCATTTGTTTATTTTTGTTTTTATTTCCATTACTCTAGGAGGTGGGTCAAAAAAGATCTTGCTGGGATTTATGTCAAAGAGTGTTCTTCCTATGTTTTTCTCTAAGAGTTTTATAGTGTCCAGTCTTACATTTAGGTCTTTAATCCATTTTGAGTTTATTTTTGTGTATGGTGTTAGGGACTGATCTATTTCATTCTTTTACATGTAGCTGTTCAGTTTTCCCAGCACCACTTATTGAAGAGACTGTCTTTTCTCCATTGTATACCCTTGCCTCTTTAAAACCACAGATTAGTTGACCACAGGTGTGTGGGTTTATCTCTGGGCTTCTAAACTGTTCCACTGAAATATATTTCTGTATTTGTGCCAACACTCCTTTGTCTGTCAATTTGTTTGTAAATATCTTCTTCCATTCTAAGGGTTGTCTTTTCATCTTATTTATGGTTTCCTTTGCTGTGCAAAAACTTTGAAGTTTCATTGGGTCCCATTTGTTTATTTTTGTTTTTATTTCCATTACTCTAGGAGGTGGGTCAAAAAAGATCTTGCTGGGATTTATGTCAAAGAGTGTTCTTCCTATGTTTTTCTCTAAGAGTTTTATAGTGTCCAGTCTTACATTTAGGTCTTTAATCCATTTTGAGTTTATTTTTGTGTATGGTGTTAGGGACTGATCTATTTCATTCTTTTACATGTAGCTGTTCAGTTTTCCCAGCACCACTTATTGAAGAGACTGTCTTTTCTCCATTGTATACCCTTGCCTCTTTA
>NC_041221.1:115873454-115874665 GCF_002837175.3 Physeter macrocephalus
ATTCCTTTTATTTCTTTTTCTTCTCTGACTGCTGTGGCTAGGACTGCAAAAACTACGTCAAATAATAGTGGCAGAGTGGACTTCCTTGCCTTTTTCCTGATCTTAGAGTAAATGCTTTCAGTTTTTCATCATTGAGAATGATGTTTGCTGTGGGTTTGTCATATATGGCCTTTATTATCTTGAGGTAGGTTCCCTCTATGCCCACTTTGTGGAGAGTTTTCATCATACATGGGTACTGAATTTTGTCAAAAGCTTTTTCTGCATCTATTGAGATGATCATTTTGTTTTTATTCTTCAATTTGTTAGTATGGTGTAGCACATTGATTGATTTGCATATATTGAAGAATACTTACATCCCTGAGATAAATCCCACTTGATCATGGTGTATGATCCTTTTTTTTTTTTTTTTTTTTGCTGTACGTGGGCCTCTCGCCGCTGTGGCCCCTCCCGTTGCGGAGCACAGGCTCTGGACGCGCAGGCTCAGCGGCCATGGCTCACGGGCCCAGCCGCTCCATTGGTAATTTGATAGGGATTGCATTGAATCTGTAGATTGATTTGGGTAGTATAGTCATTTTCACAATATTGATTCTTCCAAGCCAAGAACATGGTATATCTCTCCACCTGTTTATGTCATTTTTGATTTCTTTCATCAGTGTCTTATTGTTTTCTGAGTATAGGTCTTTTACCTCCTTAGGTAGGTTTATTCCTAGGTATTTTATTCTTTCTGTTGCAATGGTGAATGGGATTGTTTCCTTAATTTCTCTTTTTGATCTTTCGTTGTTAGTTTATAGGAATGCAAGAGATTTCTGTGCATTAATTTTGTATCCTGCTACTTTACCAAATTCATTGATTAGCTCTAGTAGTTTTCTGGTAGCATACATGTATAGTATCATGTCATCTGCAAACACTGACAGCTTTACTTCTTCTTTGGATTCCTTTTATTTCTTTTTCTTCTCTGACTGCTGTGGCTAGGACTGCAAAAACTACGTCAAATAATAGTGGCAGAGTGGACTTCCTTGCCTTTTTCCTGATCTTAGAGTAAATGCTTTCAGTTTTTCACCATTGAGAATGATGTTTGCTGTGGGTTTGTCATATATGGCCTTTATTATCTTGAGGTAGGTTCCCTCTATGCCCACTTTGTGGAGAGTTTTCATCATACATGGGTACTGAATTTTGTCAAAAGCTTTTTCTGCATCTATTGAGATGATCAT
>NC_041221.1:115874781-115904245 GCF_002837175.3 Physeter macrocephalus
TATTTTCTATTTCTTCCTGGTTCAGTCTTGGAAGGTTATACCTTTCTAAGAATTTGTCCATTTCTTCCAGGTTGTCCATTTTATTGCCATAGAGTTGCATATAGTAGTCTCTTATGATGCTTTGTATTTCTGCGGTGTCCATTGTAACTTCTCCTTTCTCATTTCTAATTTTATTGATTTGATTCCACTCCCCCTTTTTCTTGATGACTCTGGCTAAAGGTTTATCAATTTTGTTTATATTTTCAAAGAAGCAGCTTTTAGTTTTATTGATCTTTGCTATTGTTTTATTTGTTTCTACATCATTTATTTCTGTTCTGCTCTTTATAATTTCTTTTCTTCTACTAACTTTGGGTTTTGTTTGTTCTTCTTTCTCTAGTTCCTTTAGGTATAAGGTTAGATGGTTGAGATTTTTCTTGTTTCTTGAGGTAGCCTTATATTGCTATAAACTTCCCTCTTAGAACTGCTTTTGCTGCATCCCATAGGTTTTGGATCATCATGTTTTCTGTCATTTGTCTTTAGTTATTTTTTGATTTCCTCTTTGATTTCTTCAGTGATCTCTTGGTTATCTAGTAATGTATTGTTTAGCCTCCATGTGTTTGTGCTTTTTACGTTTTTTTCCCTGTAATTTATCTCGAATCTCATAGCACTGTGGTCTGAAAAGATGCTTGATATGATTTTAATTTTCCTAAATTTACCAAGGCTTGATTTGTGGCCCAAGATGTGATCTATCCTGGAGAATGTTCCATGTGCACTTGAGAAGAAAGTGTAATCTGCTGTTTTCAGATGGAATGTTTTATAAATATCAATTAAATCTATCTGGTCTATTGTGTCATTTAAAGCTTGTGTTTCCTTATTATTTTTCTGTCTGGATGATCTGTCCATTGGTGTAAGTCAGGTGTTAAAGTCCCACCCTATTATTGTGTTACTGTCGATTTTCCCTTTTATAGCCGTTAGACTTGCCTTATGTATTGAGGTGCTCCTATGCTGGGTGCATATATATTTATAATTGTTATATCTTCTTCTTGGATTGATCCCTTGATCATTATGTAGTGTCCTTCCTTGTCTCTTGTCACATTCTTTATTTTAAAGTCTATTTTATCTGATATGAATATTGCTACTCCAGCTTTCTTTTGATTTCCATTTCCATGAAATATCTTTATTCCATCACCTCACTTTCAATCTGTGTGTGTCCCTAGGTCTGAAGTGGGTCTCTTGTAGACAGCATATATATGGGTCTTGTTTTTGTATCCATTCAGCGAGCCTGTGTCTTTTGGTTGGAGCATTTAATCCATTCATATTTAAGGTAATTATCGATATATATGTTCCTATTACCATTTTCTTAATTGTTTGGGGTTTGTTTTTATAGGTCCTTTTCTTCTCTTGTGTTTCCCACTTAGAGAAGTTCCTTTAGCATTTGTTGTAGAGCTGGTATGGTGGTGCTGAATTCTCTTAGTTTTTGCTTGTCTTTAAACTTTTGATATCTCTGTCGAATCTGAATGAGGTCCTTGCCAGGCAGAGTAATCTTGTTTGTAGTTTCTTCCATTTCATCACTTTAAATGTGTCATGCCACTCCCTTTTGGCTTGTAGAGTTTTGCTGAGAAATCAGCTGTTAACCTTATGGGAGTTCCCTTGTATGTTATTTGTCATTTTTCCCTTGTTGCTTTTAATAATTTTTCTTTGTCTTTAGTTTTTGTCAATTTTATTACTATGTTTTTCGGCATGAATCTCCTTGGGTTTATCCTGTATGGGACTCTCTGAATTTCCTGGACTTGGGTGGCTATTACCTTTCCCATGTTAGGGAAGTTTTCAACTATAATCTCTTCAGTTATTTTCTTGCGTCCTTTCTCTCTGTCTTCTCCTTCAGGGACCCCTGTAATGTGAATGTTGGTGCATTTAATGTTGTCCCAGAGGTCTCTTAGGCTGTTTTCATTGAGGTCCTTGGTCATCTTCACTATCTTTATTCTGTATCCTTTTTCTGGAAGGTTGTCTATCTCTACTTCATTTAATTGTTTTTCTGGGGTTTTATATTGTTCCTTCATCTGGTACATAGCCCTCTGCATTTTCATTTTGTCTATCTGTGAATGTGGTTTTTGTTCCACATGCTGCAGGATTGTAGTTCTTGCTTCTGCTGTCTGCCCTCTGGTGGATGAGGCTATCTAAGAGGCTGTGCAAGCTTCCTGATGGGAGGGACTGGTGGCAGGTAGAGCTGGGTGATGCTCTGGTGGGCAGAGCTCAGTAAAACTTTAATCTGCTTGTCTGTTGATGGGTGGGGCTTGGTTCCTTCCCTGTTGGTTGTTTGGTCTGAGGCAACCCAGCACTGGAGCCTACCTGGCTCTTTGTTGGGGCTAATGGTGGACTCTGGGAGGGCTCATGCCAAAAAGTACTTCCCAGAACTTCTGCTGTCAGTGTCCTTGTGCCCGTGGTGAGATGCAGCCGTCCCCCATCTGTGCAGGAGACCCTCCAACACTAGCAGGTAGGTCTGGTTCAGTCTCCCATGGGGTCACTGCTCCCTCCCCTGGGTCCTGATGCACACACTACTTTGTGCATGCCCTCCAAGTGTGGAGTCTCTGCTCTCCCCAGTCGTCAAAGTCCCACAATCAAATCCCACCAGCCTTCAAAGTCTGATTCTCTAGGAATTCCTCCTCCCGTTTCTGGACCCTGAGGTTGGGAAGCCTGATGTGGGCTCAGAACCTTTACTCCAGTGGGTCAACCTCTGTGGTCTAAGTGTTCTCCAGTTTGTGAGTCACCCACCCAGCGGCCATGGGATTTGATTTTATTGTGATTGTGCCCCTCCTACCGTCTCACTGTGGCTTCTCCCGTTCTTGGATGTGGGGAATCTTTTTTGGTGAGTTCCAGTGCCCTCCTGTCGATGATTGCTCAGCAGTTAGTTGTGATTCCAGTGCTCTCGCAAGAGGGAGTAAGCACACATCCTTCTACTCCACCATCTTGAACCAATCTCTCATCTTCAATTTCTTTCATCAGTGTCTTATAGTTTTACAAGTACAGATCTTTTACCTTCTTAATTAGATTTATTCCTAGGTATTTTATTGTTTTTGATGTGATTGTAAAGGGGATTGTTTTCTTAATTTCTATTTCTGATAGTTTGTCATTAGTATATAGAAACACAGTAGATTTCTGCATGCTAATCTTTGTATCATGCTAATTTACTGGATTCATTCATCAGTTCTAGTAGTTCTTTGGTGGTATCTTCAGGATTTTCTATGCATTCTATCATGTCATTTGCAAACAGTGGTAGTTTTACTTCTTCCTTTCCAATTTGTATTCATTTCTTTTTTTTCTCCAAAAGTTCATTTCTTTACTGTGGCTAGGATTTCTGATACTATATTGAATAAAAGTGACGACAGTGGACATCCTTGTCTTATTCTTGATCTTAGAGGAAATGCTTTCAGCTTTTCACCATTGAGTATGATGTTGGCTGTAGGTTTGTCATATATGGCCTTTATAATGTTGAGGTATGTATCCTCTATGCTTACTTTGTTGAGGTTTTTTTTTTATCATAAGTGGATGGTGACTTTTGCCAAAAGGCTTTCTTCATCTATTGATATAATCATGTGATTTTTATCCTTCCTTTTGTTAATATGGTGCTTCACAGTGATTGATTTGCAAATATTGAACCATCCTTGCATCCCTGGGATACATCCCACTTGATCATGGTGTATGATCCTTTTAATATATTGTTGAATTTGGTTTGATGATATCTTATTGACGATTTTTACACCTATGTTCATCAGCGATATTGATCTATAATTTTCTCTCTCTTTTTTTTTTGGAATATCTTTGTGTGGTTTTGGTATCAGGGTGATACTGGCCTTGTAGAATGAGTTTGGAAGTGTTTTCTCCTCCACAATTTTTTGGAAAAGTTTGAGAAGAATTGGTGTTAACTCTGCTCTAAACTGTTGGCAGAATTGTGAGAAACCATCGGTCATGGACTTTTGTTTGTTGGTAGATTTTCTTCTATTATTTATTCAATTTTGTTACTGGTAATTTGTTTATATTTTCTATTTCTTCCTAATTCAGTCTTGGGAGATTGTACATTTCTAGAAATTTTCCCATTTCTTCTAGGTTGTCTATTTTATTGGTGTATAATTGTTCTTAGTAGACTCTTACAATCATTTCTATTTCTGTGGTGTCAGTTATAATTTATTTTTCATTTCTGTTTTACTGATTTGGGCTCTCTTTTTTTTTTTGATGAGTCTGGCTAACGGTTTATCAATTTGTTTATCTTTTCAAAGAACCAGCACTTATTAGCATTGACCTTTTCTAGTGTTTTTCTTATCTCTCTTTCATTTAGTTCTGCTCTGATATTTATGATTTCTTTCCTTTTACTAACTTTGGGTTTGTTCTTTTTCTAGTTCCTTTAGGTGTAAGGTTGGGCTGCTTATTTGAGATTTTTCTTGTTTCCTGAGGTAAGCTTGTACCACTATGAACCTCCCTCTTAGAACTGTTTTTGCTGTATACCACAGATTTTGCATCATTTTGCTTTCATTTTCATTTGTCTCCAGGTATTTTTTGATTTCTTTTTTCATTTCTTTAGTGACTCATTCGTTGTTTAGTAGCATATTGTTTACCCACCACATGTTTGTGTTTTTTGCACTTTTTTCTTGTAGCTGATTCCTAGTCTCATACTGTTGTGATCAGAAATGTTGCTTGATATTATTTCAATCTTCTTAAATTTACTGAGACTTATTTTGTGGCCCAGCGTGTGATCTGTCGTAGAGAATGTTCCATGTGCACTTGAAAACAATGTGTATTCTGCTACATTCAGATGGAATGCTCTATAGGTATCAGTTAGGTCCCTCTGGTCTAATGTGTTACTTAAGGCCACTGTTTCCTTATTGATTTCCTGTCTGGATAATCTGTCCACTGATATAAGTGGGGTGTTAAAGTCCCCTATTATTGTGTTACTGTCGATTTCTTCCTTTACTTTTTTTAAGAGTTGCTTTATGCATTTAGGGGCTCCTATGTTGCGTGCATACATAGTTACATTGGTTATATCTTCTTCGATTGATCCCTTGATCATTATGTAATGTCCTTCTTTGTCTCTTATTGCAATGTTTGTTCTAAAGTCTATTTTGTCTGATACGAGTATTACTACTCCAGCTTTATTTTGTTTCCATTTACATGGAATACCTTTCTCTAGCCCCTCACTTTTAGTCTCTGTGCATCTTTGGATCAGAAGTGAGTCTCTTGTAGGTAGCATATATATGGGTCTTATTTTTGGATCCATTCAGCCACTCTATGTATTTTGATTGGAGCATTTAGTCCATTTACAGCTAAAGAAATTCCATGTACTTATTGTCATTTTGTTAAATGTTTTGTTGCTGTTTTTGTAGCTCTTTTTTGTTCCTTTATTCTTCTATTGTTCTCTTCCCTTGTGATTTGATGACTTTTTAATGTTACGTTTGGATTCCTTTCTCTTTTTTGTTTGTGGTTATATTTTTGGTTTGTGGTTACCATGAGTTAAGTAGATATACACATATATACATGATTATTTTAAGTTGCGGATCTCTTCATTTCAAATGCCTTTTAACAACCATGCACTTTTACTGCCTCCCCACATTTATTGTTCTGACATCATATTTTACATCTTTTTGTTGTGTGTATCCCTTAACTACTTATTGTGGATATAGGTGATTTGCTACTTTTGTGTTTTAACCTTCCTACTACTTTTACAAATAGTTGATCTATTACCTTTACTGTGTATTTGCCTTTACCAATGAGATTTCTTCCTTTGTAAATTTCATTTTTCTAGTTGTGGCCTTTTTGGTGACTTTCTGTTTCCAATTATATACTAATTATTGGGGTAGTAAATCTAAATCATAATATTTAAAGGCTAAAATCAAATTGAAGGACAATATTATCATATCTTATTTAAACTTCTTTGGAGCTATTTAAAATTTTGTTTTCACCTAATACTATAAATTTACTTTGAATTCCACAGATATTTATTGAGTACCTACCATGCTATGCCAAGAATAAGGTAAACTGAAAGAAAGAAAATAATGCACTTCCTAATTTCCAGTAGAATGTGTAGAAATCAAGCAAAAAAATTAAATAAACAATTATTTATAATGATAAATGGAGATCTCATTGTTTTTAAGGAAAAAAACAAGATATTGAGTTCCTATTATTCTCAGTCCTGATGATTCTCTAGAAAAACTCACAGTACGCAGGAGAGCAGTTATGCTCACAGTTACAGTTTATTACAGAGAAAGAACACAATTAAAATCAGCAAAGGGAAAAGGCAGATGGGACAAAATCTAGGAGAAACCAGGTGCAAGCTTCCAGGAGTTCCCTCCCAGTATAGTTGCATGGGGATGCACTTCACTCTTCCAGCAACAATGTGACACAACACATTTGAAGCACTGCCAACCAGGGAAACTCACTGAGCATTGATGTTCAGGGTTTTAACTGAGGTCCAGTCACACAGATATGTAACTCCTGTATGACTGACCCCAACTACTCAGATTTTATTCCCCATGGCAAAAGCAGACATTCATCATCAATAGCATTGTTAAGATAAGCTATCTAACCAAAATGGCACTGTGTAAGTTTAAGGCCTCAAGCATACAAAAATTTCTTATCAGGCAGAATATCCCCAAAGGCCTAGTATTCATTTTTTATGAGACAGTCCTATAACAGACTTTTCTTTGGAATGTGCAGGGTTTTAGCACCCTGGCTTGCAGAATTCACACTTTACAGCACACTATGAAAGAGAATAAAAGGGTATATCTAGTTTAAATTGGTCCTCCAGGGATCCCCTTAATGAGGAAGTAGCATTTAATCTGAGACTTGAAGAATGAGTAGGCACAAAGTAGTGGAAGAAGTGTTTCAACCAGAGGGAGCATCAAGTCTGAAAGTTCTCAGATAGGAAAGAGCTTTGTCCCTTTGGAAAACTAAATTAAGGCCAGTGTATTTGAAATAGCAATGAATCAAAGGAGAGATTGGCTCAAGATGAACACAGAACAGTAGATAGGAACCAGATTGCACAGAGCCTAAAAAACTCTCTTAAGGATATTCTACTTTATGTATCTCAAATACACCAGAAAGTCACTGGGGCATTTTAAGCTTTTTTATTGTTTAAAAAAAAAAACCTAAAACAAAAACTATCCTGGCTGCTTCATAACAAATAAATCGGAAGAAATTTAGAGCAAGATGGAGGGACCAGTTACAAGGCTACTGAAATAGTCTAAATAAAAGTGACTGTGGCTTGGATTAGGGGTACAGTGAAGATGAAGAGAAGGAAATGGACTCAATATGTATATTGGGGCTAAGAGAGTCCAGGATCACTCCCATGTTTCTGGCTTATACAGCTGGGTCCAAAGAAGTTATATTCATTCAAGCAAGGAAGCTGGGAGGAGGATGAGATACACAGGGGAAATATCAAGAGTTTAATACACATTGAATAATTTTGTAACAGATCCCCCACACAAACGGCAAAAGGATCAGAATGAAAGATAGCAATTTCATCCAAGACAATCACTGCTTCATTAACTACTTATTAAACAGCATAATTTTTCCCTTCATAGTCCCCACTCAGCAATCTTGGGAGACGGGAGTCACTAACCACTTTCTTTAACTCTGTTAATAGGGAAAACTAGCATCCAAGCCCTGGTTATGCTTCTTTGCCTTTCCACTGAGAAATGTTTATTGTTTGAAAAAAAGGAAAGCAGAAAACTCATTTATTTTAAGAATTCAAAGTAAATTCACAGTAAGTCTAAGATTCTTGATGTGTAGAGACTTCTAGGTTGTGGTCTACCATCTGTATAAATATACAAGTACAAATAGTAGAGTCAGGCCAATTAAGTACATAATAAACTGATTTCAAGAAAGCAGTCACAAAGATCTATAGGTTTAAAACCCAGCATTAAAGCAATAAACCATAAAGGAACAATGGCAGATAACAAATAAAGGGGTCTCAATGAGGTTTCCACTGTTCCATCATATATCATTTCTAACACCTTTACTTTTATCCTTTTTTTTGACTATCTTTAGCTTTTATGCATTCATGGGGTAACTAAAATACAATAAAATATATTTTCCTTAAACTCTAACCAAGATGATAAAAACATAGATAAAGATAGCAAAATTAAGCATAATTTAAAAAAGGAGAAGCCTCCAATAGTTAATTTGTGTCCACAATCAAAGTTCTCATATTATGGCTAATGCCTGAGAAATGCATATACTTCTTTTGACTACCTTAGCAATAAAGATGATTTTAAGTAAACAATTTTAAGATCAAGTGATATAGATCTTAACTTATAGTTAAGCTGCACATCACTACTTTATCAATTTAGGTAATCCTTACACTATATCATATAGAACTCATCATCATTATTATTCCCCAATGTGTTGTCCCTTAAGTCTATGGCTTAGAAATAGCATTTAGCATTTTTTTGCTACAGACCCTTTAGAGTTGGAGAATTTAATGAGTTTTTTGTTTTATATTGTTTTCAAACTAAAATTGATATGAAAATTGCATAATTAAAAAAACCAGTTTATACATATGGAACATTTTCAAGTCATATTGAAAGTTGTTTTAGTAAACAATCTTAAGGGAAGCAAACTATAGAACTTCCATCAATAAAGCACATTGGAGTCATAGAAAGTGACTTTGCTTTTCTATTAGAATCTGTTGCTCCATTTGTTTAAATAGAAGATGCTTTGATGCCCTCTTCAAGCATGAATGACATCACTTGATTGTTTGTTTTCAGGCACAAGAGACGTTATTCCATTCCAATGTGTTTCTACCAAAGGGCAAGTCTGTTCCAATAACTTTTTAGATGGCCAATACAGAGCTTTTCCTTCAGAGCTCTGGGTCACTTGTGTTATCTACACTGATTTGTGTTGACATGTATATAGGGGCCAGCCACTTAGAAAAGGGTATCTTTGTGAACTTTAAAGATCAATTGAAATGAACTATGGATTAGTTAGCTGTTGAACTGCTTTGGCAATTGCAAACTTTGATTTTTCAAAAAAGAGTTTATAAATAAACAGGCAAGGGAAGAAAGGCTTGCTTCTGGACTCTGAGACTGCACTTCAGTGACCCACAGTCACACTTGCTTCTCTGGCAACACAGATGGCTTAACTCTGTGTTTCCAGTAAGTTTAGGGTTAGGTTATGCTACAGAAGCCAGGACATTCATAAGCTTGTCAGGGATGATGGAAGAAATGTAGAAAAGAAGATGGGTATTTAGTGATTAATATTCTGGACTAGCAGATATTTCAAAGCCCTCTTTGTTCTTAACTTTTAAATAAAGTCATCTTCAAACTGTTAATAAGGTAATATTCGAACACGTGTGAATGGATATTTAGACCCAAATGTGTGTGCTGCGCTGTATGTGTGAATACATTTAAAAATTCAACCGATTACATGGGACCTAATTAAACTTATAAACTTTTGCACAGCAAAGGAAACCATAAACAAAATGAAAAGACAACCAATGGACTGGGAGAAAATATTTTCAAATGATGCGACAGACAAAGGCTTCATTTCCAAAATATACAAACAGCTCATACAACTCAATAACAAAAAAGCAAACAACCGATTCAAAAAATGGGCAGAAGACCTAAATACACATTTCTCCAAAGAAGACCTACAGATAACCAACAGGCACATGAAAAGATACTCATCATCACTAATTATTAAAGAATTGCAAATCAAAACTACAATGTGGTACCACCTCACACTGGTCAGAATGGCCATGATTAGAAAGTATACAAGCAACAAATGCTGGAGAGGGTGTGGTGAAAGGGAACCCTCCTACACTGTTTGCAGGAATGTAAATTGGTGCAGCCACTACGGAAAACACTATGGCATTTCATCAAAAAACTAAAAATAGCGTTGCCATATGATCTAGCAATCCCACTTCTGGGCATATATGACAAAACTATAATTCAAAAAGATACATGCACCCCAGTGTTCATAGCAGTACTATTTACAATAGCCAAGACATGGAAACAACCTAAATGTCCATGGACAGATGAATGGATCAAGACGATGTGGTATATATAATATATACAATAGAATACTAGTCATGAAAAAGAATGAAATAATGCCATTTGCAGTAACATGGATGGACCTAGAGATGATTATACTAAGTAAAGTAAGTCAGAAAGAGAAAGACAAATACCATATCATATCACTTACACGTGGAATCTAAAATATAACACAAATGAACTTATCTATGAAGCAGAAACAGACTCACAAACATAGAGAGCAGACTTGTGATTGCCAAGGGGGAGGAGGGACAGGGGAGGGTTGGATTGTGAGTTTAGGACTAGCATATGCAAACTATTATATAAAGAAAGGATAAATAACAAGGTTCTATTGTATAGCACAGGGAACTATATTCAATATCCTGTAATAAACAATAATGGAAAGGAAAAAAAATTCAACCTATTGTAAATCTTAATAGATTTGAGGCTGTCAAGAGTCTGACCTTTCAATAATGAAGTGTTACAGTAACTCAATTATTATTTTGGTAACGAGCATGATGCTATATATGCTAAATAAAGAACTAAAATTTATCAGTGGTGTCCAAAGTTCAAAAAATGTCTGAGTATTAAAACTTGTCTAATAAAAACTCCAAAAATGATTAAATACCTTGGAAACTGTGTAGCCAACAAAAATGAAGTAACTCATGCTTTTATTGTGTTCCAATTGTCCTATAGTGAGGCCGCTTAAAATGTTGACTAAACTGGTTTCCTAACATGTATTCAAAAGTATTTATTAAATTAATTATTCATTCATTAACTTTACCTTTTAAAGCTTTCACCAACTACTCAAATCAACATAGTTACTTTAACTGAAAATCAGTGGTCTCCGACTGAGCACTTAAACTGGATCTAGAACTAATACAGGATCCTTTTAAATGTCTAAACTTTGCCTCCCTCTCAGCTTTGTCAGATACATTTCTAGACCTCTGGAAATCTCTTTTTTGCTCTAATTTCTTCTGGTAAATACTTCTTGGGATTTTCTTTCCTATGATTTATACTATATTCTCAATTCAATTTTAGGTGTTTAGTTTATATATTGTGTATGCAATCCCATAGATGGCACAAGGTTTCCTGGTCCTTAGGCAGTCTGTATGTTTTAAATAAGCCAAACAGTAATTTCAAAGAAAAAAATCAAAAGAGCTGTTGTGACGGATATCAGCAAGAAAACGTGTAACTATAGGCCATGCAAGAAGGAACGGAAAGTTTGAGTTCAGAGGTTAGGAATCAAGGATCCACCAATAACCTATATCCACATTTTACTATTATTTCCTGGATATTTCACTGCTTCTTTAGTTATCAATTTATTCTCAGGACTTTATAAAAATGTCTGTGTGCCCATTGTTTATCATAAAACAAAACTGTCCTTCTCCAATGATAAACCCCATTACGGCAGGAATAGTTCTCTTTAATTTTCTATAAACAACTCCCAGAACAGTTCTGTGCCAAAAGCAGGCTTGTTGCTTGTTGGTGACAATGATTCTTTTGTTATACATCTTCTTGCTTCTTCAGAAAATTCTCTCACTTAAAAAGTAGTTCTACAACCTTTGCAATATTGGATTCAGACCCTGCAAGGACCTCATTGTAACTCCTCTCCAAGGTCCCCTGGTTTTTGTTTCAAGGAAACACACTGGAGCCCAAAAGACAAAGAGCTTGTTTGAATCAACTTGAAGGGAGCTTCTCACGTGTTGAGTTCACATATGGTTACTGAATGGAGGGAGAAATGTACCCTGCTTGTTTCTGAAGTGTTTGGGTAATTTTGTTTGTGCTGCCATATGGCACCACACCCCTCTGCCCATATTTCAAATCTTTTTTTTTTTTTTTCAGGGTAGGCATAGTTATAAAAAAGGTGGAGAAATTCAAATTTGGAGGTTTAATTGTCATCATACATTGAGGACCGAAGACATCCATACCCCTTTCCCATATTTTATCACATGGACTCACTTGGGGTGCCTCTTTTTACTGCTGCATCAAATCATTGCTGTTGAGGCTCATACCGAGAATGCGACCTCCTCCAGACAGGAAGTGTGTAATCTTGGGACGATTCCCAGATGTGGGGATTCAAATTGGCAGCTAAATACATGCTATGATTCATTTAAAATAGCATTTTACATTTAAAAAGGAGGAAGAGACCTGTGCAATTATTAGAGATATAACTTTTCAGATATCGCCTGGTAATTTTAATAATGGAACTTAATGGGGTGAAAATCAAAGTCTTGAGAATTTAATGAAATGGATCTGTTTAGGACTCAATATTAAACATTTTAAACTGCACATAAAAACCAGGGTAGGCATAGTTATAAAAAAGGTGGAGAAATTCAAATTTGGAGGTTTAATTGTCATCATACATTGAGGACCGAAGACATCCATACCCCTTTCCCATATTTTATCACATGGACTCACTTGGGGTGCCTCTTTTTACTGCTGCATCAAATCATTGCTGTTGAGGCTCATACCGAGAATGCGACCTCCTCCAGACAGGAAGTGTGTAATCTTGGGACGATTCCCAGATGTGGGGATTCAAATTGGCAGCTAAATACATGCTATGATTCATTTAAAATAGCATTTTACATTTAAAAAGGAGGAAGAGACCTGTGCAATTATTAGAGATATAACTTTTCAGATATCGCCTGGTAATTTTAATAATGGAACTTAATGGGGTGAAAATCAAAGTCTTGAGAATTTAATGAAATGGATCTGTTTAGGACTCAATATTAAACATTTTAAACTGCACATAAAAACATTCTCTTCCAAACACTATGTCAGTGACACTATTAAACAAATAAATACAACCTTCAAAATGTTGTTTTCGGGCTTTCCTGGTGGCGCAGTGGTTGCGCGTCCGCCTGCCGATGCAGGAGAACCGGGTTCGCGCCCCGGTCTGGGAGGATCCCGCATGCTGCGGAGCGGCTGGGCCCGTGAGCCATGGCCGCTGAGCCTGCGCGTCCGGAGCCTGTGCCCCGCAACGGGAGAGGCCACAACGGAGGGAGGCCCGCATACCACAAAAAAAAAAAAAGAAAAAAAAAATGTTGTTTTCTTCCTTGTTAAATGTCAATTGCTTCAAGAAAAAAAAAGATCAATGTGCAGAGTTAAAAGACTATCCTGTCCCTGATGGGATAGTTTTTCAGGCATAAAAATCTTTATCTCTACCATCACCCATCCCCAAATTATGAAAACCTTCTAGTCTAAGTAATGGTTTGCTGAACAGGCCATGCTATCTATGCCAGCTAGCTGGAAACAGACGTTTGTCCCTTTGGTTTTCTCCTTGATGTTAAGAGCCCCTTCGGAGGCTAGACAGCACTCTCTTTCTTCCCCTACCTCTCACCAAGGAGTTTAAGCAGACCTATGAGGGAACAAGAACCTGAGACCAGGCAACTTCAGCACTTCAAAAACTAGTGGAAAGCCAAGCTCAAGGTACCATAAGAGCAACACTTGGAAGTAACAAATCCTTCACCTCCAGAGCTTTTCTGCCAAACCTAGACTTTTCTCAACGTTAGATTGGTTAGAATGTTCTTAAACTAAGAATCATGGACAACCTGTGTGCATAGAAGCAAGGTTGTCAACTTCTGTTTACATTTCAGTCTCTCTGCCAGTTTAAGGTATAGACTGGCAATTTTTGATTTGGAGAGCAGTGAATGATAATGGCATAATTAATATTAATAGAGCCATTACATCTCCACAAATCATTCTCATATTTAAATGAACTCTCCATCTCTTCCTCTCTCTGCGCTATTTTTGCATTGATATTATTATAACCTTTAGATCTTTATTTTAACTTCTGAAAGCAAATTACCTCATCAGTTTAATATCAAAGACAAAACTGGAAAACCTCATTTAAATATAATTTTCATATTTTATTTCTAACAGGATTTCAAACTTTTCCTTTTAACAGGTACCCTACTGTCACATTACTCAACTTTTGAGCAACTGCTCACATACTACCCCCACCTACATATACCCCCAGCTACACAGGGCTCTCATGAAATTTAGAGATTTCTTCATAAGAAACAAGGCAGAATAAGAAAGTCAGATGGTGGACCAGATGACCAAAAGGACAATACCAGCTCAAGACAATATATTTCACACACTTCACTTGGAATCCACTAAGCAAAGAGAGTTTGCATGTATTTGTCAAATGCAATATTATACATCATTTCAGAATGAAACTACAACGAAGGAAAATGATTCAAGCTCACCACTGAAACAAAGCTCTGTATCTGGGCTGAATCTTCTTCAGACTGCATGATGATTCCTTCAATGGGTTGAAATCCTTGCATATGGTTTGTAATCCCTAATGAGAGACACAGCCTAAAGACAGAGGACAATTTGATCTATAAAATTTGGGAACTCATTGACTAGTAGAGTTGAACTTTAACTTTTAAATGAGGAACAAAAGTAAGGAAAAATATTAAGTTCATATCATATATATGGTTCTTTAGATTTCTTATTCATTTGCATTAAAGGTCATTCTTCTTTTATATCTAAGTTAAAGGAATGCCATTTTCACTAAAGAATTCAGAACACTTGTAATATAAGGCAAAGTTGCCCCAACTTTGAATAAAATCTCTTTCAAAACATAACTAAGAATTTTGTAATTTGAATGGATTGTTTAAATGATTCAATTTAGAATTATTTCAGATTCCTTTTGAGACTTGTAATATGGGTTATTACCAGCAAACCAAACAATGAATTCTCTGTTAGAGAAGGGAAGAGAATCAGAGAACAAATTGATAGAACTTTCTTGTCTAAGATTTGCAATTGGCTCTAAATATCTATTCAGGTCCTTTCACACAGTCGCACAGTTGCCTTTGTGCTAAATAACTTGCATTTGTAACACAGTGTGCAGGATTTGTAATTTCCGTCCAATGTCATAGAGTCAGGGGACTAAACTACAAATGTAGTAAAAGCCAGGTTTGAATTTAGGCTTCACTGCTTACTTTCTGACTTAGTAGAGGTTACTTCACATTTTGAGTTTCAGATTCTCACCTTGCAAAACAGTCATAAGGTGAGGCTCTCCTGAGATAATTTACAAAAATAAAATACCTTAGGCAATGACTGGCATATAATAGATAATTGATTGATAAATTTTAATTGTGCCCTCATGGGTGACCAGTTCAAAGAGAAATTAAATCTTTAACCTTGTTTCTGTGGTATTTTACCCCAACCAAATAAATTCATGACCCAGTGTTCATATTGCTTGTGTTCTCTGTAATGGGATCTAGGACTAAAGGAGATAATGTATCTAAGCAGATCTGAGATCTCTTTTAATGGACTTTTCAGTATGAGTTCAATACAGTAGTCACCTAAGGGCCTAAAAGTGATAGAATGTGCTTCCTGAAATAGGCAGTTGAGACCACAGAAATAAGACTAACCAAACTTACCTTCTGCTAAGCACTTTATTAAATTTAACTTTTTAAATCCTCTTAACAACACTATAAGCTAAGTATTATTATCCCCATTTTCCAGATAATAAAATAGCAATGTAAATCAAATGAATGATCTGCCCTAGATAATAGTTATCTTGATACAATATGGCTATTGTATATACCACTATATGATAGGGATTGAACTATAACAGGGGATACTCGCTTCTAAGTCAACCCCAAATTCGTCGAATTCCACAGCCTAATAAAATTAATTTTGTCAATATTAAAAGAAGCAGATATCCTCAGTTTTCATGGGAAGAAACTCTTCAGCACCACAAGGTATCCAATAATAACATAATTTCAATTCAAATAACTCCATTTCTGATGATAGGGGAGGTAAGGGAGGATTCGATGTGTGTGTGCATGTTTGCTATTTTATTTCTGTAGGTTGTTGAGCTACTACTTATTCATATAATTCAATTTGTATTGAAAATGTGAAGTCTATGCTAGAAATTGCCTGCCAGAAATACAAAGATTCCATTTGTCTTCAAACTGCCTAAGACCTACTAAATATGATTTTTAAAAATCAAGCCAGACTTTTATCTATCTTGATGTCTGTTTGGAAAAATTTAGAAATTATCCGCATAACACAACACATAAGCAAAAGTCCATCCAAACCCTGTCATTTTCTATTATCTGTGTCACTGAAATGTGCTTGTTTTTTTAATTTAATATCACGATAGCATGTGGTTAGGCTTGACAGAAATTGAACTGGCCAGCTTACATGACGAGATCTCTTTAGTTTTAAAATGTCATGACTTCCATCTTTATTTTCAGATTATTTTGAATTCCTGAAAGCATCTTCATTAAATCCACAGGACCATATTCCAACGTGGCTAAACTGAATCAGTATATCTTCTTTATTAACTTGAAATCAGATTATGCAGTATACTAATCAGAAACAGGAGATGATTTTATTTCTTCTAGAAAGATCGACTGCCCAGCAGGACTTGGGGAAAAAAATCATCATCATCATGATTACAGCTGCATAAATATACTTCACATGCTGTCTTGTATGTTTAGCAATTCAAGACAAATGGTAAAACATGGGCCAGAAGAAATACTCTATGTTGATAATATTTAGCCAGGATCTGCACTTTCATGCTATTATGAATATGCCATCTTTCCTGCTGTGTCTCTAAACATCTGTGGGGAAAAAGACTTGTACTGTATGGGATAAATTAAACCTACTTTAGGAATCTAGTGATTTTTCACTTTTAAGTACACAAGAGACACGGTATGCTAGGATCAGAGTTAGAGTTTAAGGAGAAGCCCATAACTCACATGAAAGATCACGTGAATGTGTACTCAAAATGATATTTTACTAACTGTACAGCCATCTTTACTATTCTGACCTAACCCACAGATTATCAATCAAAAATCCGTTACTAGCTGATTGAACTATTAACTGAACTGTCAAGACAGATTGGTTAATACAGAAGAACCAATCGATTACCAGTTAAGAGGTCACATATCCTGAAATAAGCATTACAGAAATTTCAAGAGGGAACTAGGATATTAGAAATAAGGAAAGGCATCCCTTTTGATCATTTTTACATAGCTCCCAAACCCTGAAAATTATATCTCCCAAGCCTGCGCTCCAATTTGATTCTCAGGGCCTGCCAAGGCTAGTCAGCAAGACTTATTAGATTTCTTGTGCTAAAACGAACACAGATGAAGTGTTAAAAATGGAACAGAGATGACATAAACATTGCATTGGACTTTCTGTTTCATCAGCAGCCACCAGTTTGTCAATCATCAAGTGTGTACTGGACATCACATGTTATATGCAAAATATTCAAGTAAAATATCATTTGATTCATTGTTAGGGTGACCCATCATGCTGTTGAATCAACAGTAAACTTCAGTGCTTAAATTCCCAACTGTATCCATCCTTTTTGTGTGATCATGCACAAGGATTAAAAGTGATTAAGTACATAAAGCACATGTGCCTTATAGTAAGCACTAAACAAATATTAAATATAAGAATGGGAGAGCTACTCCTAAAAGGTTAGATGGTTCAAAGAGGGTTAAAAAGTGAGATATCAAGATAAAAAAATTTGGAGACTGACAAAGCATAATACCATTTCAACATAGTTTAAAAATTTATAAAGCTTTTCTTGATACACTTTTACTCAGAAAATATGTTTTATCCCCCCAAAATATGTGAGTAGTGTGCAAACCCTTTTAGACATCTACAGAATTCAGATATAGAAGAAATTTCCTAGAGACTGAAATAAAGTAAAAATTATCCTCAACTTAGTGAAGTTAGACAATTTACTTGTATATAGATTTATTTATTTATGTTATTAGCAACTTCATTTTTGTCATCTCACTTTGTATGTGTATATGTTTCATTTATTCTCTATAGACTGTTAGCCCATAAAGGCAAAAGTTTGTTTTTTAATATCTTTGTTTTTAACTCCTACAACAGGGCCTTGCCCAAAGGACATACCCAACAAATATTTGTTTATAAGAATATTACAGTTTTCTTTTCCAGTACTCCAAAATATTTTTCTATAATAACATTGAGTATGAACTCCCTTCACTTATTAATTCTTTAGCAGAATTTCTTTATAAGTTTTCAAATACATAGTTAAAAGATAATAAGCAATAAAAGATGAACTTACAGAAAAGCACATATCTGAAGCATACAGACTAATCCTGATGCAATATTTTCTAATACTGAAAATCAGAGAAAAGAAAACAAATTAAAATAAAAAGTTTCATATTATGATTAAAAAAACAAATTCTAAAGTGATAGCTAATCTTACAGTATTGTTTTCTCAGAAATATAGAAATAAAAATTTCATTGTTTATCTATTTCACTCCTTGCAATCTGATATACAACAAAAAAGAAAATTTGAACATTCCAAACCAATGGATAATTCAGCCTTATGTTTCTATAGCTATTTCTCTATTGCTACCTGATACATATTAAGGAATTAAATTATAGAAAACACATTTTCACAGATCTAGTGAAAGACTGAAAACAAAGTAGCTAGGTCTCAGGTAAATTAAAAATGCCAGTTATCACTGGATACACTGAGCAGATTGCCAGGACACAGAATACTTAATCCTGGGCAAACAGGGTTGGTTGGTAAGGAACACCTAACTCCAAAAAAGGCCTAAATAGAATATTAAATAGGATTAAATAGGATGAATTCTACAATAATTTAAGTTCAACATACAATTTTTTTTAAATTTATTTAAAGACAACTAAATCAACCCTAACAAAATACCACACTTTTTGACTCCAGGCTGATTGCTGACTGCTGATCTAGAATGTGTATTTCTGCTGACCCAAAATGGAAATGGCATCTGTATTTCTGTGGCTGTTTACATGATGACATGCCAATTCAGCATGATGTATACTCAGAGAAATTCATAAAAAGGAGAAATAAACAGAATGCTAGTGACTCAGAAGACAACTGGCCACCTGGTCTCTCCCTCAGTTTTATTTTTTTACTGGACCACCTCTTCCTTAGAGAAGTGAAAATAATGTGGATAATTCTTCTCCTAATCAGACTGGAGAAAGATGCCAAATATATATGAAATAAAAGAAGACAATAATAGCAGTTGTGTATATGAGAGCACTTACATACTATTGGAAATAGAAACCTATTTTTATGCCCAAATTATTTCCATCCAGAGAAACAAAATCCATCTTATCTGCAGGAGAGGAGTAAAGTAATGGACTGAGCACATTCATGTTTCTCTCCTTCTCACCAGATTCTCTAGAAATGACATTAAATTATACATAAATTAAGTCTATAACAGCCCCCCCCCAAATCAAGAAGTGTCAGAGGAACCTCAAAATGTTGAGGAATCCCTGAAAACTAGCTAACATATGAAATAGGGAACCACAACTCAAAGAGTGTACAAGTCTTTCTGCTGGAAATGATAGGGATCATACATGCTTGCAGTGGGATATATAGGAATAAAAGAAGCCTACCGGTTACCACCTGACTGGTTAGATGCAAATGGCTCTCAAGTTACCTCCTCCACCCTCAATACACTAAACTACTAGAGGGATTGGGAGACTTGCATTTGAATGACTGAGCAGTATCCCAGGGAGCTGGTGATGATCAGCAAGTACAGGAAACCACCTGGCAGAAGGTGAAAACCCCCTTTCTATCACCCCACAGAATCCACCACCCTTTCCTCGCAAAATACACTTTTTTTTTTTTTTGCGTTACATGGGCCTCTCACTGTTATGGCCTCTCCCGTTGCGGAGAACAGGCTCCGGATGTGCAGGCTCAGTGGCCATGGCTCACGGGCCCAGCCGCTCCACGGCATGTGGGATCTTCCCAGACCGGGGCATGAACCCATGTCCAATGCATCGGCAGGCGGACTCTCAACCACTGTGCCACCAGGGAAGCCCTGTTGGAAGATTTTTAATCACAGTCTCAATTTCAGTGCTTGTTATTGGTCTGTTTATATTTTCTATTTCTTCCTGGTTCAGTCTCGGAAGGTGGTGCTTTTCTAAGAATTTGTCCATTTCTTCCAGGTCGTCCATTTTATTGGCATATAGTTGCTTGTAGTAATCTCTCATGATCCTTTGTATTTCTGCAGTGTCAGTTGTTACTTCCCCTTTTTCATTTCTAATTTCTGTTGATCTGAGTCTTCTCCCTGTTTTTCTTGATGAGTCTGGCTAATGGTTTATGAATTTGTTTATCGTCTCCAAGAACCAGGTTTTAGTTTTATTGATTTTTGTTATCATTTCCTTCATTGCTTTTTCATTTATTTCTGATCTGATCTTTATGATTTCTTTCCTTCTGCTATCTTTGAGGGTTTTTTATTCTTCTTTCTCTAATTGTTTTAGGTGTAAGGTTAGGTTGTTTATTTGAGATGTTTCTTGTTTCTTGAGGTAGGATTGTACTGTTATAAACTTCCCTCTTAGATCTGCTTTTGCTGCATCCCATAGGTTTTGAGTTGTTGTGTTTACATTGTCATTTGTTTGTAGGTATTTTTTTATTTCCCCTTTGATTCCTTCAGTGATCTCTTGGTTATTAAGTAGTGTATTGTTTAGCATCCACGTGTTTGTATTCTTTACAGAATTTTTCTGTAATTGATATCTAGTCTCATAGCATTGTGGTTGGAAAAGATACTTGATACAATTTCAATTTTCTTTAATTCACCAAGGCTTGATTTGTGACCCAAGATATGATCTATCCTGGAGAATGTTCCATGAGCACTTGAGAAGAAAGTGTATTGTGTTGTTTCTGGATGGAATGTCCTATAAATATCAATGAAGTCCATCTTGTTTAATGTATCATTTATAGCTTGTGTTTCCTTATTTATTTTCAATATGGATAATCTGTCCATTGGTGAAAGTGGGGTGTTACAGTCCCCTACTATGATTGTGTTACTCTTGATTTCTTCTTTTATGGCTGTTAGCATTTGCCTTTTGTATTGAGGTATTCCTATGCTGGGTGCATAAATATTTACAATTGGTATATCTTCTTCTTGGATTGATTCCTTGATCATTATGTAGTGTCCTTCTTTGTCTCTTGTAATAGTCATATCCATTTGCATGGAATATCTTTTTGGATCCTGACACTTTCAGTCTGTATGCGTCCCTACGTCTGAAGTGGGTCTCTTGTAGACAGCATATATATGGGTCTTGTTTTTGTATCCATTCAGCCAGTCTATGTCTTTTGGTGGGAGCATTTAATCCATTTACATTTAAGGTAACTATTGATATGTATGTACCTATTACCATTTTCTAAATTGTTTTGGGTTTGTTTATTGTAGGTCTTTCCCTTCTCTTGTGTTTCCTGCCTAGAGAAGTTCCTTTAGCATTTGTTGTAAAGCTGGTTTGGTGGTGCTGAACTCTCTCTGCTTTTGCTTGTCTGTAAAGATCGTGGTTGTAATTTATTCCCTTCCATCACTTTAAATATGTCTTGCCACTCCCTTCTGGCTTGCAGAGTTTCTGCTGAAAGATCAGCTGTTAACCTCATGTGGATTCCCTTGTATGTTACTTGTTGTTATTCCCTTGCTGCTTTTAATATTTTTTCTTTGTACTTAATTTTTGATAGTTTGAGTAATATGTGTATTGGCATGTTTCTCCTTGGATTTATCCTATATGGGACTCTCTGCACTTCCTGGACTTGACTATTTCCTTTCCCATATTAGGGAAGTTTTCAACTATAATCTCTTCAAGTATTTTCTCAGTCCCTTTCTTTTTCTCTTCTTCTTCTGGGATCTCTATAATTCAAATGTTGGTGCGTTCAGTGTTGTCCCAGAGGTCTCTGAGACTGTCCTCAATTCTTTTCATTCTTTTTTCTTTATTCTGCTCTGCAGTAGTTATTTCCACTATTTTATCTTTCAGGTCAGTTATCCGTTCTTCTGCCTCCATTATTCTGCTATCAATTCCTTCTAGAGAATTTTAAATTTCATTTATTTGTTGTTCTCTCTCTGAAAGAAAGTTATTAAAATAAAAAATTTAAAAAATTATGAAAAATAAAAAATAATAAAAAAAAAGAAAGAAGAGAGCAACCAAACCAAAAAATAAATCCACAAATGATAACAAGTGCTAAAAACTATATTAAAAAAAAGACGGACAGACAGCTCCCTAGGACAAATGGTAAAAGCAAATCTATACAGACAAAATCACACAAAGAAGCATACACATATACACTCACAAAAAGAGAAAAAGAAAAAAATATATATCTATATATAAAAAAAAGGAAGAGAGCAACCAAATCAATAAACAAATCTAGCAATGATAAAAACTCTAAATACTAAACTAAGATAAACCAGAAACCAGTCAGTTGCATACAGCAAACCCCAACCCTACATTTGCTCCCAAAGTCCACTGCCTCAATTTTGGGATGATTCATTGTCTATTCAGGTATTCCACCAATGCAGGGTACATCAAGTTGATTGTGGAGATTTAATCCACTGCTCCTGAGGATGCTGGGAGAAATTTCCCTTTGTCTTCTTTGTTCACACAGCTCCTGGGGTTCTGCTTTGGATTGGCCCCACTTCTGCATGTAGGTTGCCTGAGGGTGTCTGCTCCCCACCCAGACAGGAGGGGGTTAAAGGAGCAGCTGATTAGGGGGCTCTGGTTCACTCAGGTCGGGGCGGGGGGAGGGCCGGGTATGGAATGCGGGGCGAGCCTGCAGCGTCAGAGGCCGGAGTGATGTTGCAACAGCCGGAGGCGCGCCATGTGTTCTCCCAGGGAAGTTGTCCCTGGATCACGGGACCCTGGCATTGGCAGGCTGCACAGGCTCTTGGGAGGGGAGGTGCGGATAGTGACCTGTGCTTGCACACAAGCTTCTTGGTGGCTGCAGCAGCAGCCTTAGCATCTCATGCCCGTCTCTGGGGTCCACGCTGATAGCCGTGGCTCATGCCCATCTCTGGAGCTCCTTTAAGTGGAGCTCTTAATCCCCTCTCCTCGCACACCCCAAAATAATGGTCTCTTGCCTCTTAGGCAGGTCCAGACTTTTTCCTGGACTCCCTCCCGGCTAGCTGTGGCGCACTAGCCCCCTTCAGGCTGTGATCACGCAGCCAACCCCAGTCCTCTCCCTGGGATCTGACCTCCGAAGCCAGAGCCTCAGCTCCCAGCCCCCGCCCGCCCCGGTGGGTGAGCAGACAAGCCTCTCGGGCTGGTGAGTGCTGGCTGGCGGCGACCCTCTGTGCGGGGATCTCTCTGCTTTGCCCTCTGCACCACTGTTGCTGCGCTCTCCTCCGTGGCTCCGAATCTTCCCCCCTCCGCCACCCACAGTCTCCGCCCGTGAAGGGGCTTCCTAGTGTGTGGAAACCTTTCCTCCTTCACAGCTCCCTCCCAGAGGTGCAGGTCCCGTCCCTATTCTTTTGTCTCTGTTTTTTCTTTTTTCTTTTGCCCTACCCAGGTACGTGGAGAGTTTCTTGCCTTTTGGGAGGTGTGAGGTCTTCTGCCAGCGTTCAGTAGGTGTTCTGTAGGCATTGTTCCACATGTAGAGATATTTCTGATGTATTTGTGGGGAGGAAGGTGATCTCCATGTCCTACTCCTCCACCATCTTGAAGGTCTCCCCCTAAGGGGCTATTTTAATTGAAGAATCTTGTAGATTCTTTTCACAGTGCAAAGCTTTCACATACAAATCTCTCTGTGTAAACCCTAATCACACCACCTCAATCTTGCTAGCATTTAAATGGGACAGTCACTATATTCTTCCTGAAAATAGGCAGGTATGTATCAAAAGATAAACATTTAAGCTCTTTCCCTCTTTCTCAATTTTATTTTCACCAATCTACCACAGCACATGCAAACACACAGACACATGCAGTATGTTTCTCAGGATAGTCATTTCACTGTCAATTTGGGTATTTTCACATAAAGCAGATAAAGGCAAATGGGGAGGATGTTTGCTATTCAAGTCTTAGTCATCTTGATCTTGCAAGTGCCAACTTCAGAATTCACTCCACCCTTAGACTATCTAGATTGAAAAACAGGCCTGCAATTTGTGATAGGTTTTCTCTCAATCCATCTCTGCATTTCATGGCATCAATCTCTGTTCTGGTTACAGGTTTTGACCAAGAGATATATTTAAACTCAATTTAAAGAACGTGGCTCACCAATAAAACATCAGTAGAAAAGGTAGGTAAAAACTGAGGCTCTGAAAGTCTAGGTTGCATTAGCATGCAGAAAAAGATGCAGAAGCTCTGTGCAGCTTCCTAGTATTGTCCACACTATTTTGCTTCTTTACCATTCTGATGTGTCTAAGGAAAACTCTACTGGTTTCTTTCATTCTGCTTTGTTTCTCTTCTGTACAAACTCTCTTCAAACTGCCAATGAGGGATACCAATATCAATTTCATTCCTTTCCTAACATTTTACATTATACCAAATTCCATAACTTGCTTTTACCCATTTCACTTATGCAGAGAAAAACCATTTTTCCTTTTGATCCACTACTAAAGTTAGATGTACACAGTAAGTCCATTTTTTGAAAAAAATATTAAATTTTTATCCACAGGTTACTTTGGAAACTCATGAGCTTAGCCATTAAATCTTGATAGATTTTGGTTCCACTATATATGCTTTCATGTGTTCTTTAGGACTTGATTTCAGTTAATAAATCAGGCTTTTCACCCACACAGAGCAGCCTCTGACTATACCACCAACTTTGTCTTCCTGAACAGTTCAGCCCTTGATTTCAGCAGAGCAAAACAAAACATCATTTTTTCTATACCAAAGGTGTTCATATGGATTCTTAACTGAACTACAAACAGATAACATGACAGAAATATCATGCTATGGTTACAATCCAATTTTATGTCCTTGTGTTCTAGTCCACCTATTTTTCTAAAATGACACAAACCTAAGGAACACAAATATAGCACTGTTGAGGTAAGGAACAATGAGATAAAGATTGAGCACAAAAAACTGAAATAATGACAGAATGTTCCTAAGATTGATTTTTACTGCAGTTCTCCAAGCCTTAGTTAATGTGTATTTTCTTAAGTTAATATTTATTTCCAGGTTCTAATACTAGCCAGGATATTCATACAACAAGCTGGATTACATCTGCCCTATAGTCAAGAGTCTGGTCATATCAAAAATCTACACAGACATAGAAAACAAACTTATGGTTACCAAAGGGGAAAGAGGTGGGGAGCAATAAATTGGGAGTTTGGGATTAATATATACACACTACTATATATAAAATAGATAACCAACAGGGGCCTACTGTATAACCCAGAGACCTGTATTCAATATCTTGTAATAACCTATAATGAAAAAGAATCTGTAATAGATATATATTATTTATATATATATTTATTTACATATATATATTCACTTTGCTGTACACCTGAAACTAACACAACATTATAAATCAACTATATTTCAATAAAAATTTTTAAAAACCCAAATATCCTGTATATATATATGTAGTTTCTGGAATGAATGTATGGAAAGGAATAAACTATGAATTATCATCCATGTATTAAAATGTTGCATTTGCAAATACTTTATCAGAACACTTTCATACCTGAAGCTCACTACAGGGGGCATTCTATCACTTTATCTAAAATTCAAAGACAAAACTAAATTATAAATACCAAAGTAATTCAAAATAAATTAAAATTACAATTCTATTTGAAAGAGATTTATTGTGAATTAAGTTACTAGCACTTTTGAAATAATACAAAAAAAGTTAAAGTTTATTATCTGTAGTTGATGTGTATAGTAAGGTTCCCTCCACACTTCAAAAAGAAAAAAAAAAAACCTAGAAAATAGGAATGAGAATGCCCTACTGACAGTTCAACTTCTGTTTAAAGCCAACTAATAACAAAAAAATCAAAACAAATTCAGATACAAATTTAATGAAGAAAATTGGTCCCAAAGCCAGTAAGACTGGGTTACCACCTGATTTGATATTTAAAGAAAGAGTTTCTCCATTTGAGAGGATTGATCAAGGTGTAAGTTGACAATGATTATTCTCACATTTTTGTTCAAAAACCAAAAGAGGAAAAAAGAGCAATTTATAGGACAATCCCTGTTGTAATACACATCCATTGGAAAAGTCCATCTTCTGAATCCATGCACACCAGCTACCTGCTGATTACACTGATGTGCCCACAGGGAGGGAGAATATGAGAATCTTAAAGACTTTAAAATTCTTATTCCTGTGTAGTAAATATTCATACTAAATTAACAAAAGTTGAAATTCAAAGTCAGAATCTCATAGGGTGTTAACTCTGTTTCTTAGGCATATGTCTTTAAAAAGTCAGGAATAGTTGGACTTATTTATCATTAAATCTTCCACTACCAGGGCAAAGTCTGACACATGGCATATTCTCAGTAAATATTTTCTGACTGAAAGAATTTTAAGAATCTGCAATCCAAACACTTTTAGGGTAACTTAGTCTCTGTGGCAGTAATATTTGCTTAATAAACAGACATAACAGAAAACTCGGTTTAAAATATCAGATGTGAGATAAGGTAATAAAATGAGTTCACTCTAGACAAAGGCGTCTTAAAGGGCAGACAAAATCATATTTTGGGATCTACAGCATTGAGTACCAGATAATGAAAAGTGGAAAATTCAACAAAGTAATGGATGTCAACACCTCAATATTGTCATGATATTGAAAAAAGCCCATGCCAGTGCTTACTAAATGTGCTACAGAACTGGTGAACAAAAATGACCTAAGAAGGGCTGTGAATCTAAACTATACCAATGGTCTTGAGTAACTGTAAATATTTCTCCAAATGGTGAGCGTCGAAAGGAATTCCTATATCCAAATTAGCCTATGTCTCCAACATTTGAAATAAAGATCAGTTATTTTAAAAATTATGAGGAAATAAATTTTAAACTTTAACCTTAAAAAAAAGTTTACAATAAAGTTTAACACCCACCCCCCTCAACAAGAAGAAAAAATTAGACAACTTGTACCCTCTATCCAAAGGGCCTCATGTAAAGCAAAACACAAAATATACTGGTTATAATTCCAATTTTACTTAACTGTGGCATAAATAACCTCAGGGAATCAGCTATGAAAGAGTACACAAACTAGAAGTGAAAAAAGCTATTTAATACATACCAACTCTAAAAAACAGGGTTTCAATTCTGATAAGATGTAAAACTAGTAAAACTGTTGGATCCTTTGGCCAAGATCATCAACCCTGAAAGAACTAGAGATTGAAAGTTCAAAAAAAACCCCTGAAATCTCCAGAATAACAAAGTTTATTTTTAACTACTGTTTATGTGTGTATATGTAGAAGGCTTGGGGCGGGGGTTAGAGAGGGGAGGAGTGGCACTGATTTGGGTTTAGGTGTGGGAAATCCATTGATAGAGAAAGTGCTAAACTCCTGTCTTACTTGGAGAGAGGTTTAAATATCAACTCAAATCATAAAAGTAATAAAGAGTGAAAAAGACACAGGAAAAGGAACAAACTTAAATAATAAATTGGTAAAGTAGGTAAAAAAAGGCCCAAGTATATCAACAATTATAATCAATATAAATATACTAAATTGGAAAAATAAAGGTTGAAGACTGACAGATAAATGCTGTTTGTAAGTAACACACCAAAAGCAAAAGGACATACAAATACTGGGGGGAAACAATAGAAAAAGACCTATCAGGGAAATAGTAACCAAAATAAAACCGGACTACCTATATTAATATCAAATAAAATACACTTTAAGAGAAACAGCACTATTAAGAATGGAGAGTATCTCTACATACTGATAGAGCCTCAACTTACCAAAAGGATATAACAATTTAAAATATGGGTCAACCAAGATGGTCACATAGGTGAACTCCCCTCCTCCCACAGACACATCAAATGTACAGCTACACATGGAGCAATTTCCTCTGAAAGAAATCCAGAAGCTAGCTGAAAGACTCCTACACATCAGGCAGATGAGAAAATACCCATATGGAAACAGGTAGGAGAGGCTGAGACACACTCTTGCCATAAACCCCACTCCCGGCCCAGCACCATACAATCAGGAGTTAACTCCTAACTCCTACCTGAGGAGTGGAGGGTTTGGTCCCACATTTAGCACCGACATTTTTAAAACTCCCATCCAAGGGACAGGCATCTAAAACACTTAGCTCTGAAAACGAATGAGGCTTGTGTCCACAGAACCACAAGACTACTGAAAAGAAGCAGTTGTTAATAGGCATGCAAGCACTACCATGGCTGTTCACTCAGGGCTCAGCTCAGAGGGAATGCAGAAAAGTTCCCATCTCCCAGTCATACCACAATCATCTGTAACTAGAAACCAATTACAAGAAGAAAACTGGAAAATTCACAAATAGGTGGAGATTATACATGCTACTAAACAACCAAAGAATAATAGCTCAAGGAATAAATCAAAAGAGAAATTAAAAATATCTTGAGACAAACTGAAATGGAAACACAACATCCCAAAACTTACAGGATGCAGCAAAAGCAGTTTTAAGAGTGAAGTCCATAGCAATAAATCCTACATCAAGAAAAAAGAGGGGGGCGAGAGAAGATGGCGGAAGAGTAACATGCGGAGATCACCTTCCTCCCCACAGATACATCAGAAATACATCTACACGTGGAACTGCTCCTATAGAACACCCACTGCACACTGGCAGAAGACCTCAACCTTCCAAAAGACAAGAAACGCCCCATGTACCTGGGTAGAGCAAAAGAAAAAAGAATAAACAGAGACAAAAGAATAGGGACGGGACCTGCACCAGTGGGAGGGAGCTGTGAAGGAGGAAAGGTTCCCACACACTAGAAGCCCCTTCACGGGAGGAGACTGCAGGTGGCGGAGGGGGGGCAGCTTCCGAGCCACAGAGGAGAGCGCAGCAACAGGGGTGCGGAGGGCAAAGCGGAGAGATTGAGCGGTGCCGACCGGCACTCACCAGCCCGAGAGGCTTGTCTGCTCCCCCGCCGGGGCGGGCGGGGGCTGGGAGCTGAGGCTCGGGCTGGGCTTTGGTTGGAAGCCGGGAGAGGATTCGGGTTGGCGGCATGAACACAGCCTGAAGGGGTTAGTGCGCCACGGCTAGCTGGGAGGGAGTCCAGGAGAAGTCTGGAGCTGCTGAAGAGACAAGAGACCCTTTCTTCCCTCTTTGCTTCCTGGGGCGCGAGGAGAGGGGATTAAGCGCGCCACTTAAAGGAGCTCCAGAGACGGGCGCGAGCCGCGGCTATGAGCGCGGACCCCAGAGACGGGCATGAGACGCTAAGGCTGCTGCTGCCGCCACAAAGAAGCCTGTGTGAGAGCACAGGTCACTCTCCACACCGCCCCTCCCGGGAGCCTGCGCAGCCCGCCACTGCCAGGGTCGGGGGATCCAGGGACAACTTCCCCGGGAGAACGCACGGCGCGCCTCAGGCCGGTGCAACGTCACGCCGGCCTCTGCAGGCTCGCTCCGCATCCGTACCCCTCCCTCCCCCCAGCCTGAGCCAGAGCCCCTGAATCTGCTGCTCCTTAAACCCCGTCCTGTCTGAGCGAAGAGCAGATGCCCTTGGGCAACCTACGCGCAAAGGCGGGGCCAAGTCCAAAGCTGAACCCCAGGAGCTGTGCGAACAAAGAGGAGAGGGGGAGGGCTC
>NC_041221.1:115904413-115905378 GCF_002837175.3 Physeter macrocephalus
AGACAGCGAAACATCCCAAGTTGAGGAGGTGGACTTTGGGAGCAAGATATATTATTATTTTCCCCCTTTTCTCTTTTTGGGAGTGTGTATGTGTGTGCTGCTGTGTGAGATTTTGTCTGTATAACTTTGCTTTCACCATTTGTCCTAGGGTTCTGACCGTCCCATTTCGTTTTGTTTTTTTTTTACTTTTTAAAATTTTTCTTAATAATTATTTTTTATTTTAATAACTTAATTTTATCCGACCTTATTTTATCTTCTTTCTTCCTTTCTTCCTTCCTTTCTTCCTTCCTCCCTTCCTCTCTTTCTTTCTTTCTTTCTATTTTTTCTCCCTTTTATTCTGAGCCATGTGGATTAAAGGCTATTGGTGCTCCAGCCAGGCATCAGGGCTGTAACTCTGAGGTGTGAGAACCAACTTCAGGACACTGGTCCACAAGAGACCTCCCAGCTCCACACAATATCAAACAGCGAAAAACTCCCAGAGATCTCCATCTCAACACCAAGACCCCGCTTCACTCAATGACCAGCAAGCTACAGTGCTGGACACCCTATGCCCAACAACTAGCAAGAAAGGACTACAGCCCCATCCATTAGCAGAGACGCTGCCTAAAATCATAATAAGGCTACACACACCTTAAAACACACCATCAGATGTGGACCTGCCCACCAGAAAGACAAGATCCAGCCTCATCCACCAGAACACAGGAACTAGTCCCCTCAACCAGGAAACCTACACAACCCACTGAACCAACATTAGCCACTGGGGACAGACACCAAAAACAACGGGAACTACAAACCTGAAACCTGCAAAAAGGAGACCCCAAGCACAGTAAGATAAGCAAAATGAAAAGACAGAAAAACACACAGCAGATGAAGGAGTAAGGTAAAAACCCACCAGACCTAACAAATGAAGAGGAAATAGGCAGTCTACCTGAAAAAGAATTCAGAATAATGATAGTAAAGATGAT
>NC_041221.1:115906188-115906342 GCF_002837175.3 Physeter macrocephalus
AAAACCTATGGGATGCAGCAAAAGCAGTTCTAAGAGGGAAGTTTATAGCTATACAATCCTACCTTAAGAAACTGGAAACATCTCGAATAAACAACCTAACCTTGTACCTAAAGCAACTAGAGAAAGAAGAACAAAAAAACCCCAAATTTAGCAG
>NC_041221.1:115906452-115906631 GCF_002837175.3 Physeter macrocephalus
GCATTAAGTGCTCCCACCAAAAGACACAGAGTGGCTGAATGGATACAAAAACAAGACGCATATATGTGCTGTCTACAAGAGACCCACTTCAGACCTAGGGACACATACAGACTGAAAGTGAGGGGATGGGAAAAGATATTCCATGCAAATGGAAATCAGAAGAAAGCTGGAGTAGCAAT
>NC_041221.1:115908839-115910230 GCF_002837175.3 Physeter macrocephalus
CAGTAATCAAGACAATAAGGTACTGGCACAAAAACCACTGGCATTTTTTACAGAACTAGAACAAAAAATTTCACAATTTGTACAGAAACACAAAAGATCCTGAACAGCCAAAGCAATCTTGAGAATGAAAGATGGAGCTGGAGGAATCAGGCTCCTTGACTTCAGACTATACTACAAAGCTACAGTAATCAAGACAGTATGGTACTGGCACAAAAACAGAAATATAGATCAATGGAAGAGGATAGAAAGCCCAGAGATAAACCCACACACATATGGTCACCCTATCTTTTATAAAGGAGGCAAGAATATACAGTGGAGAAAAGACAGCCTCTTCAATAAGTGGTGCTGGGAAAACTGGACAGCTACATGTAAAAGTATGAAATTAGAACACTCCCTAACACCATAACTCAAAATGGGTTAAAGACCTAAATGTAAGGCCAGACACTATCAAACTCTTAGAGGAAAACATAGGCAGAACACTCTATGACATAAATCACAGCAAGGTCCTTTTTGACCCACCTCCAAGACAAATGGAAATAAAAACAAAAATAAACAAATGGGACCTAATGAAACTTAAAAGCTTTTGTGCAGCAAAGGAAGCCATAAACAATATGAAAACACGACCCTCAAGATGGGAGAAAATATTTGCAAGTGAAGTAACTGGCAAAATATTAATCTCCAAAATTTACCTCATGCAGCTCATGCAGCTCAATATCCAAAAAACAAACAACGCAATCCAAAAATGGGCAGAAGATCTAAACAGACATTTCTCCAAAGAAGATATACAGATTACCAACAAACACATGAAAGAATGCTCAACATCATTAATCATTAGAGAAATGCAAATCAAAACGACAATGAGATATCATCTCACACCGGTCAGATTGGCCATCATCAAAAACTCTAGAAATAATAAATGCTGGAGAGGGTGTGGAGAAAAGGGAACCCTCTTGCACTGCTGGTGGGAATGTAAATTGATACAGCCACTTCAGCCATAAAAAGAAATGAAACTGAGTTATTTGTAGTGAGGTGGATGGACCTGGAGTCTGTCATACAGAGTGAAGTAAGTCAGAAGGAGAAAAACAAATACTGTATGCTAACACATATATATGGAATCTAAGAAAAAAATGTCATGAATAGACTAGGGGTAGGACAGGAATAAAACAGAGACCTAGTAGAGCATGAACTTGAGGATATGGGGAGGCAGAAGGGTAAACTGTGACGAAGTGAGAGAGTGGCATGGACATATATGCACTACCAAATGTAGGGTGGATAGCTAGTGGGAAGCAGCCGCATAGCACAGGGAGATCAGCTAGGTGGTTTGTGACCACCTAGAGGGGTGGGATAGGGAGGGTGGGAGGGAAGGAGATGCAAGAGGGAAGAGATATGGG
>NC_041221.1:115910572-115977408 GCF_002837175.3 Physeter macrocephalus
TAACTGATTCACTTTGTTGTAAAACAGAAACTAACACACCATTGTAAAGCAATTATACTCCAATAAAGATGTTAAAAAAAAAGAAAAAAAAAGAAAGGGTTCAAATAGACAACCTAACTTTATACCTCAGGAAACTAGAAAAAGAGGAACAAACAAAGCCCAAAGTTGGTAGAAGGAAGGAAATAACAAAGATCAGAATGGAAAGAAATTAAATAGAAACTAAAAAGACAACAGAAAAGATGAAACCAAGAGCTGATTTTTTAAAAAGATAACCAAAATATACAAATCTTCACCTATATTTAAACCAAGAAAAAAGAGAACTCAAATCAAATTATAAATGAAAGAGGAGACATTACAACAAATACTACAAAAATACAAAGACTACTATGAAAAATTATGCAGCAACAAATTATACAACGTAGAGGAAAGAAATGTGAATTTTTAGAAACATACAACCTACCAAGACCGAATCATGAAGAAACAGAAAATCTGAACAGACCAATTACTAGTAAAGAGATTGAATCAGTAATTAAAAACCTCCCCAAAGCAAAGCCCAGGACCAGATGGCTTCACTGGTGAATTTTACCAAACATTTAAAGAACTAATGCCAAACCTTCTCAAACCCCTCCAAAAAGTTGAAAAGAAAAAGGGAATGCTCCCAAACTTATTTTATGAGAATAGTATTACCCTGACACTAAAGCCAAATAAAGATACCATAAAAAAAGAAAACTACTGGCCAATATCCATGATGAATATAGATGCAAAAAACCTCAACAAAATACTAGGAAGCTGAATTCAACACCAAATTAAAAGACTATTACAGGGCTTCCCTGGTGGCGCAGTGGTTGCGCGTACGCCTGCCGATGCAGGGGAACCAGGTTCGCGCCCTGGTCTGGGAGGATCCCGTGTGCCACGGAGCGGCTGGGCCCGTGAGCCGTGGCCGCTGGGCCTGCGCGTCCGGAGCCTGTGCTCCGCAACGGGAGAGGCCACAGCAGAGGGAGGCCCGCATACCACAAAAAAAAAAAAAAAAAAAAAAAGACTATTACACATTAACCCTTAGATGCAAGGATGGTTGAACATATGAAAATCAGTTGGCATGATACACATTAACAGAATAAAAGATAAAAATCATGTATCATCTCAAAAGAGGTAGAAAAAACATTTGGCAGATTCAACACTCTTTCATGATAAAAGCTTTCAACAAACTAGGAATAGAAGGAGATCACCTCAATGTATTAAAGGCTATATACAAGAAGGCCACAACCAACATCGTAGTTGACAGTAAAAAAACTGAATGCTTTTCCTCTAAGATCAGGAATAAAGCAAGAATGCTCATTCTCACCACTTCTAGTCAATATAGTCCTTGCCAGAAAAATTAGGCAAGAAAAAGAAATAAAAGCCATCTAAATGAGAACAGAAAAGTAATACTGTCCTGTTTGCATATGACATGATCTTACATATAGAAAATAAAGATTCCATAAAAAACTGCTACAAATAATAAGCAAATTTAGTAAAGTTGCAGGATACAAAAACTAGTTGCATTTCTATACACTAACAATGAACTACCTGAAAAGGAAATTAGGGAACAAATCTCACTTACAATAGCACTGAAAAGAACAAGACACTTAAGAATAAATTTAACTAAGGACATGAAAGACTTACACACTGAAAACTATAAAATATTGATGAAAGAAATTAAAGATAAAAACAAATTTTAAAAAAATCCCATGTTAATGGATTGGAAGAAATACTATTGTTAAAATGTTCACGTATCAAATGTATCAAAATCCCACTGGCATTTTTTACAGAAATAGAAAAATAAATTCTAAAATTGGAACCACAAAAGACTCTGAATAGCCAATTCAATCTTGATCAAGAAGAACAAAGATGAAGGCATCACACTTCCTGATTTCAAAATACGTTACAAAGCTATAGTAATGAAATCAGTAAGATATTTGCATAAAAACAGAAACACAGCTCAATGGAACAGAAGAGAGAGCCCAGAAATAAATCCATGCATATATGGTCAATTAATTTTCAACAAAGAAGCCAAGAATATACAGTGGGGAAAAAAATAGTCTCTTCAACAAATGATGTTGGGAAAACTTGACAGCCACATGCAAAAGAATGAAACTGGATCCTCATCTTCCATCATATACAAAGTAGATTTAAAAACTTAAAATGTATTAAAGACTTTAAATGAAGACCTGAAACTATAAAACTTGCAGAAGACAACACAGGGGAAAGCTTGTCCCAGGGGGACTTTGGTCTAGGTAGTGATTTCATGGATATGATACTAAAAGCACAAGCAACAAAAGCAAAAATAGAAAAGTGAGACTACATCAAACTGGAAAGCTTCTGCACAGCAAAGGAAACAATAAACAGTGAAACTCAACCTATAGAATGGGTGAAAATATTTGCACACCATGTATCTGATGAGGGGTTCATTTTCAAAATATATAAAGAACTCTGATAACTCAGTAACAAAAACCAAAAAACCAATTTAAGAATTGGCTGAATATTTAAGCAGACATTTCTCCAAAAAAAGTCATACAAATGGCCAATAGGTATATGTAAAGATGCACAATATCATTAATCATTAAAATACAAATCAAAACCACAATGAGATTTCACTTCACCCTTAGGATGTCTACTATTAAAAAAAAAAAACAGATAACAAGTGTTGGGGTGGATGTGGAGAAATTGGAACCTTTATACACTGCTGGTAGGAATGCAGAATTATCCAGCAGCAGGCTTCCCTAGTGGCGCAGTGGTGGAGAGTCCGCCTGCTGATGCAGGGGACACGGGTTCGTGCCCTGGTCTGGGAAGATCCCACATGCCGCGGAGCGGCTGGGCCTGTGAGCCAAGGCCACTGAGCCTGCGTGTCTGGAGGCTGCGCTCTGCAATGGGAGAGGCCACAACGGTGAGATGCCCGTGTACAAAAAATAAAATAAAATAAAATAATTATCCAGCAGCTATGGAAAACAGTACGGTGGTTCCTCAGAAAATTAAAAATAGGACTACCATATGATCCACTTCTGGTACTTATTCAAAAATATTGAAATAAAGATCTCAAAGACATGGTAGTAAGCTCATGTTTGTTGCAGCACTATTCACAATAGCCAAAATGAGAAAACAATCTAAATGCCCATGGACAGATAAATGAATGAAGAAAATGTGGTATATACATATAATGAAATATTATTCAGCCTTCAAAAGGAAGGAAATTATGCAATAAGTAACAAAATGGATGAAACTTGAGGATACTATGCTAGGGAAATGAGCCAGTCACAGAAGGACAAATATTTGCATAATTCCTTTTATATAAGGTATCTAAAATAGTCAAACTCATAGAATCAGGGAGTGGAATGATGGATACCAGGGACCAGTGGGAGGAGACAATGGGAAGTTGTTAATCAATGGGCATAAAGTTTCAGTTAAGCAATGTGAATAAGTAGTAGACATCTGCTATACAGCATTGTGTCCATAGTTAACAATACTGCATTGTACACTTAAAAATTTGTTAAGAGGGTAGATCTCAGGTTAAATGTTCTTACCAAAATAAAATAAAATTTTAAAAATAATTTAAAAATCAGGAATGGTACAGGGATACTCATTAGTACTATTTCTATTCAATACTGAATTACAGGCCCTAACTAGCACAATAGAAAAAAGATCAGAAATGTACAGGTTACAATTAAGGAAATAAACCTGTTATTATTTGCAAATAATTTTATCAACTACATTTTAAAAACACAAAATTATTGGATCTCTGGACAAGGTGGCTAGGTATATGAAAGTCAGACGCATGTCTATACAAGAGCAGGAAACTAGAAAACTTAAAAGGAAAAGATATTATTTTACAATTGCATCAAAGAAGACAAAGCACTGAAGAATAAGTATACCAAAAGGTATTCAGGATCTCCATAGGGAAATTGTAGAACTTTACTGAAATGGATAAAGTTTTATCTAACATAGACTAACTCTTTTCTAATCTGCAGAACACTCTGCTCCATGGTCAGGGAAGTTCTAGGACTCAGGTTTTCAAAGAAGATAGTGTCATTCCTGGCCATTAATGGCTATAATTCTTTCTATCAAGACAAAACTGCTTTTCTGACCTTCCTTTGGCACCCTCAGAATGGTGTTCTACTTCCCCTTGTTATCCACAGTTTTCCAATGTTATTCCTTTAGAAGAAAGTCTATGTTTCCAGAAACTCAGCTGAATCAAATTAGACCAAATACTCTCAATATTTCCTCTTTCTGTGTTCAGTTTTTCATTTACCTCTATTTAATCCTCCCTTATCTCAACGCACACTTCCTAGTCTTTGGCAAAGTTGGTTCTAGCTAGTCTATTCTCCCATTACTTGTGCTCAAATATTAATTATTGGCTCTTTACAAAATATGAATTCCAAAAACACACATTTGAATTGCATGTTTGTAAACATGTACATATGTATTTGTATATATCTTCTACAGCATAATGGCATAAATCTATTACGTGAACAACTATAGGGCCTATTCAGAAGCTTGTACACACACTCCCCATTATTCATATTAATGTGAGAAGCAGAGGCAGATGTTAAAAATAATGAAACATGTAAGTAATCAAGTACAGTTTCTCAGCAGCTCTTTTAAAAAGCCATTTAAAATATTATGCTGCTAATTGTTTTGTCTATGGCTTCTCTTCCTCCAGTAGTGTATATACTCAGAAAGAGGTACAATTAAAAAAAATATATATATATATATACACACACACACACACACACACACACACACCCCAAAGACAGAACACACAAAACAATTTTTTAAAGAGGTTAAGAAAGTGCTTCATTTGATGTATCAAAGTCTTCAGTCTTGATGTGACTCAAAATGCTTAAGATATACCTAAAAACCAATGAAATGACGAATGAAGTGAAAACTGATACGATGAAAATTATTTTAAGCCATGAAAAAGCAAATTTGACATTACACTTCTATTTGGTTAAAGTCTTCAAACTACAAGCCAACCGGGTGACAACTGAATTTGTCTTCTCATGCGTAGCTATTCAAACACCTCCTACTGATTTCCCCTGAAAAACTACAGACAAGTATTTACCGAAGTCCCCAGGAGTCTGTTCTCTGAATAAAAAATCTCAAAGTAATAAAACACTTACTCTGCCTTCTGCTACAACACACTTTCTCCTTGAATAAAACCTATGATTCAATTTCAAGGGCTCAGCTTTTCCTCTCTGTTGCTTAGGAAGAGTGGGTAAACATGCCATTGAAGGAGAAGTCCTGGAGAGTCATTATGCTTACTCACCCGTAACCTCATTAACTTGCACATCTAACGCACCTTTACTCATTCATCACCTCCGCGGCTCTCTTCATCTCCACTCATTTTCAACCAGCCTAATTGCCATCTCAATAGCTGTACCAAAGGCCCTGCTGTCGCCTCACAGGTTTTCACCATGTATCAACACCCAGTATTGTAATTCACCCCCTGGTTTACTATTCATTCTGGCTTTAGGTCATCCTTTCACAGTCCCCACGTACCAGACACTGAGAGTCTCTTCCCACCCAACGAGCGCACTTTTCATAAGAACCGAGCAACTTAAGGTATTTTTTTTTCTCTTGGAGACTTAAGATGCTTTAACAAATATAAAACCATAACCAAATTCACGAATAGTAGTTCTATAGCTAAAGTAAGCTTTCAAAACTCAGCTGATTCAAACGTATCCAAAGGATCCCTGTTTCTTCTACTACTTAAAACCCTTCCCAACTTCATCCTGAGCTCCCTGTCCAGACCTGTCTCCAGTCAGTCCTTATACACGTAAGTTCTTCATGCAAACCACTCCAAACTCATGACAGTCACTTTATGACTCTGCACCTTGGTCCATATCATTCTCTCTGCTGGTGACGTCTTTCTCCTTTTTTCTTTTACTGTTTGATTGATTTTTGAATTTTATTTTATATTTTTATACAGCAGGTTCTTATTAGTTATCTATTTTACACATATTAGTGTATATATGTCAATCCCAATCTCCCAATTCATCCACCACCACCACTGCCCCCCTTCCCCCCTTAGTGTCTGTACATTTGTTCTCTACATCTGTGTCTCTATTTCTGCCCTGCAAACTGGTTCATCTGTACCATTTTTCTAGATTCCAGATATATGCATTAATAGACGATATTTGTTTTTCTCTTTCTGACTTACTTCACTCTGTATGACAGTCTCTAGGTCCATCCACGTCTCTACATATGAACCAATTTCATTCCTTTTTATGGCTGAGTAATATTCCATTGTATATACGTGCCACATCTTCTTTAACTATTCATCTGTCGATGGGCATTTAGGTTGCTTCCAAGACCTGGCTATTGTAGACAGTGCTGCAACTAACATTGGGGTGCATGTGTCTTTTTGAATTATGGTTTTCTCTGGGTATACACCCTCCTTCTTTTTTCTTACTTGGACAACTTGTACTCATTTTGAGACCCAGCTCAAAATTCACCCCCAATCTGCAGCTTTGGCCAAATGTCTAGCCAACTTGTAGTCAGAAAAAAAAAAACTGCTTTCTCAGATGTTCTCCCACAGATCTTTGTATACACTCCTTTTACAGCACTTGGTACTCTGTACTATGATTCTGGTTTTGTGTAATGGTCTTCCTAGAATCTTCACATTTAACTGATTTTAATGGATATTTGTCATGTTGGGGCTGCTCGGCATCCAAACACCTTTCCTCTTTGAGGTAGGGTTGTCAGAATTAGCAAAAACAAATAAAGGACACTTCATTAAATTTGAACAAATTTATACCAAAAAGTTAACTGCTATTTATCTAAAATTCAAATCTAACTAGTTATCCTGTATTTTACCTGGCATCCCCAATTTGGGGAAAACCCAAGATTGTTGGGTGACAGAGTCAGACTTCCACTAGAAATAGCGACAAGGAGTAGCTCAATATGGATGCAATATCTCCCCTCTGCCATCCGAGGTCCCTGCCCTGTGTCGCACCCTGGAGTGAGGTACATGAGCAAGGTCATGGTACAGAAGCCAATGTCCAGAGTCCTAGTGCTCTCAATTCCCAAGGCAGAGTTAGCAGCATCTTTCCCAGATGATTTTGGCTGTGGCCATAACTGCTAAGCCTTCCTTATTCACGTTTTTCTGAGACTAATTCATGTACTTCTCATCAATTCCAGTGTCCAAATCCTGCTTTATTGTTCTTGCCATCAATTTTCAACATTCAAAATATTGCATATGTTTAGAGTCCATCTTCTGAAGTAGAAATATAAGTCTCCTGAGGGTTCAACTTTGCTTTGTCCCCTGCTCTATCTCCTAAGCCCAGAGTGGAGCTTAGCCTTTGGTAGGTGCTCAGTGCATATTTGATGAATAAGGGAAGTAATGAATTAATTCTTCTGAACAAATACCTTTTGCATTCAAATTTAACCAGAATTGATTTGTTTTGAAACCAAAAAACTTGTTTATTACATTCTACTTTTTTAGGGAATGGATACACAGATAATTTAATGTAGCACCATAACCACTGTATCAAAAATAAATTGTACAGATCTTGGGTATAACAACAAAACAACTCAGGCTAAGTCTATAAATTTTGGTACCATATAGAGCAGGCTCAGTAATTAAGAATCCAGACAAATGATCCTCCAATTTGTACCTCTAATACCTAGATGATACTGCTTCTATGATATAAGCTTTATGTTTCAAAAAAGAGTTGATTAGGAAGCCAAGTTTTTTAATAAGAAGAGAAAAACTTTCTAATGAATTAGAATGGTCCATTTCCCCCACTGTTTCTTTCTTTTGTAACATTAATATCATTTTAAAATATATGACACAATATTAAATAAATCCTTATTCACATAGGTAGGAAAATGGTCAAAAAAGAGAAGGTTCTTCTTTATTTTCCATGTAATATTTCTGCAGGAATGGGCTTTTAGCAGGTATTTTTTATAAAAATAAACTCCTTCATGAAATCAGATCTCAGTGTAGTTGTTTATAATTTTAGAATAAAATTAAACACTTTCCTTGTCAAATCACCAGGCTTATTATTCATCTATGACAAGGACTTTAAAATTTGCTTTTGAATTCAGTTATGTCATCACACTGTCCCATAGAATAACTTGGATACATATCTTCATTTCTTTCCTAAGTCCATATTTCAATATTAAAACTATCCCACGAGCCGTTGAACTGTGCCCACCCAAACACACACACACACACGCACAGGCACACGCACACACACACACCTCTTAAAGAGAAAAGGACGTTCAGGAGCAGATGTGTGAAAACAAACAAAAGGGAAGAGGAACAATGTGGAATTTTCCCTCCTTTTTCTTTTTTCTTTTTTTTTTGTAAGTAAAAGTACTCTTTTAATTTTTTTATTGAAGTATAGTTTAAGTACAAGTTAGAGTTATATAATATAGTGATTCACAATTTTTAAAGTTTATACTCCATTTATAGTTATTATAAAATACTGGCTATATTCCCCGTGTTGTACAATATAGCCTTGTAGTTTATTTTATACATAATAGTTTGTACCTCTTTCTCCTCTGCCCTTATATTTTCCCTTCCCCCTTGCCTCTCCCCACTAGTAATCACTAGTTTCTTCTCTATATCTGTGAGTCTGCTTTTTTGTTATATTCACTAGTTTGCTGTATTTTTTAGAATCCACATATAAGTCGAAGCATACAGTATGTCTTTCTCTGTCTGACTTATTTTCACTTAGCATAATGCCCTCCAAGTCCATCCATGTTGCTGCAAAGGGCAAAATTTCCTTCTTTTTTATGGCTGGGTAGTATTCCATTGTATATATATACCACATCTTCTTTACCCATTTATCTGTTGATGGATACTGAGGTTGCGTCCATATCTTGACTACTGTGAACAGTGCTGCTATGAACACTGACCTTATTTTTCTTGACTTCTCAGCAGAATTCCACATATCTGGCCATTCTCATACATTCTCTTCCTTTCAATTCTGTGATACCGCACTCCACCAGTTTTCCTCTTATCTTACTAATTGTTCTTTCTTGGTCTTCTCTAACTTATTCTCCTCTATCTAATTTTTAAATATCAAGATTATACCTAATTTTTAAATATCAAGTATAATTTTCTAGACTCTATTCTCTTTTCACCCTCAACTTTTTCCTTAGGTAAATTCATATTGATTCCAGGATTTCCATGTAATACAGTGACACCTCATTTGTTATCTCTAGCTCAGACAGCTCCTCTCAACCACAGACCTTTATATCCAACTGCATAATTGATATCCCAGGCAGATATCATGTAGACCCTTGGTTTAACACACACAAAGTCCAACTCATGATATTTCTCCAAAAAATGGGTTTTGTTCTGGTTGTATTATTCAGTCAATAGCAGTCACCAAAGGTCCAGAGCACCGGTTATGATTCAAACAGACACAGGTTCTAGTCTTACCTCAGACACCTTACTCATTTTTATATCAACTAACTACTTAACCTCTCCAGCTTCAGAAAATATTCTATTCATAACTGGATGAATGAATAAAAGAATCAACACCAAAGTGTGTTTCTCCCTCCATTCTTTCTTATTTCCCTATTCCCAGTGGTATTTCACCAGTGTATTTTCTCAGTCACATGTGTCCTCATGAACAGAACTCTGCTTTATAGAATTATCTGAGCATCTAACTCACACCTTCTCTTATTTCAAATTTTGGTATTAGAAACCATGGGATTTCCATTGCTAATTGTCTTTCTGTTCCACACCTCCAAACCCTTGAGTTTCTCATCTATCATTTTCTAAAATACTCTACATTGATGTTTCTCAAACATTTCATCTATAAAACATGTACTAGCTATTCATCAAACATCCATATCACTATTTTATGTAAGCTTTCAGTATTACAATTTTAAGTTACAAAAATAAAATGTATATTGAAATTAATATTTTCATTAATTTCCTATCAACAGTAGGGAAAATATTTTTTCTACTCTTTCACCAAATCTCTGCATAATGTCAGTGATGAGCAGTAAAATTAGTTATATGTTAGGTACACAACTGGGTTGATTTATTAGTCTTATAAGTGATCCAGAATGGTGGCAAATTTAGATAGTTCTAGGGAAAAAGGTAAACAATGATCCAAAAACTATGAAGAAATTTCACATAAAACACAATTTTCAATGCTCCTTCAGAATATAAATTGGCAACCACACCACATTAAAATGTTTTAATTTGGAAGATTGTAGCAAATAGATTTGTTTCCATTTGCTACACTGTATTAAGCCCTAGAAAATAATTTTGTCATAGAATTTAGTTATCGATGTCAAATATAATCATGTTATATTATCAATGTTTTTCCTCTGATGAGTGTAGAAATCATCAAGCACTAGTAAGATTCAAATTCATGGTTTGAGCCATTTGCTCCAAAATTTAGCCTTATTTTAGACCTTGGTATACATTAATTTAAAAAATAAAATCACGTTATTTCTGTTTTTAAGCACTGAGTTTAGACTTTAAGATTCAAACATATCACTAAGATTCATCATTTGAAGAAGCCATTGAAATTATTGGCATAATAAATATCAAGAAGAAATATTCTGAATCATCTTCATTTCAAAAACTGGTGGGAGTACCTGTTTCCCATTGACAGCCAGAATACTCCAGTGAAAAACCAGTCCTATAGAATCTGTCCATTTCCTCTCAAACACACTGAAAAGAAGTATGAACACTGACAATAATGTCAATGTATAAATAATTTTCACTATTTAATTTCGCTGAATGAAGAGAAAGAAATTGTGTCCAACCAAACATTTACTGTGGATAAAGCTGTTTGTTCTGTGGTGTTCAAGGCAATCTTTTACCCACCCACGAATGCTATTCCTTCCTGTACAAATGACTTATACTCTGCCATACCAATCTCAGAACACTTTTACTACTCTGCAGCATAGCTCAAATACACAATCATTTACAATTTTAAAATATCTTTCTGTGGCATTATATTTAATGATGATCAAAACAGTGTGTCAGTGAGTACTTTTCTCCATAAACTGACTGGATATTTACCAAGAGTGTATCCATGGTCAGCACATGACTGGTGCTACCTACCTGAAATTGCTTAGTATTTAGTAAGCATATGATAATTGCCTTTATAAATCATTTACCCTTGATATTAGGCAACATCCAACAGTGTTATTTGATTTTAAAATTATAAGTTGTAAGCTAAAAAGAAATTGTAAATTTCTTTCTCAACATTAATTATACTAGTTTATCATCTTTTTGGCAATATCAGGACTCATGCCTTTTTTTTTTTTTGAGGAATGTAGTATCAAAAAATCTCACAGTATAGGTTTCTTAAAAAACTAAAAATGGGACTACCATATGATCCACAATTCCACTCCTGGGCAAATATCCAGAAAAAAACAAAAACTGTAATTCAAAAAGATACATGCAACCCCAATATTCAGTACTATTTACAATAGCCAAGACATGGAAGCAACCCAAGTGCCCATCAACAGACGATTGTATTTAAAAGAAATGGTATATATATATATATATACAATGGATTATTACTCAGCTTTAAAAAAGAATGAAATACTGTCTCTTGCAGTAATGTGGATAGACCTAGACAATACTATGCTTGACGAAATGTCAGACAGAGAAAGACAAATACTAATACTATATGATATCACTTATATGTGGAATCTAAATCTAATTCAAATGAATGTATATACAAAACAGAAACAGACTCACAGACATAGAAAACAAACTTGTGGTTACCAAAGGGGAGAAGGACAAATTAGGGGTATGGAATTAACAGATAAAAACTACTATATATAAAACAGAGAAGCAACAAGGATTTACTGTATAACACAGGGTATTATACCCATTATCTTGTAATAACCTGTAATAGGATAATAATTTGCAAAATACTGAATCACTATGCTGTACACCTGAAACTAACACAATATTGTAACTATACTTCAATTAAAACAAAAAAAAACTCACAGTAAATTTACTATCTCCTTCGATTGAATAACAAGATTTAATAATTTCTTATGTAAACTTTTTTTTAAAGCTCCCAAGGATTTGGAATTTCTCCAGCTTTCCAGTTTCATCAATTTCCTTTTGCTTCATTTTCTTGTCCCCAAAGCTGTGATCACTGTGCTCTGACAACTTGGAGATCTCAGCAGTTCTCCAAATAAGCTTAATTTTATTTTTATTCTTGTTCTAGAAGAATCTGGATTGATTTGACAGATTTACCAGTACTTTGAAAACAGCATCATAATAAATATGGCTTTTTGTCGATATTTCACAGAATTCTAGCAATAAATAAGTTGTAGATCCTATGAAATAATATTCTCACATATCCATCTGAATGTTCATTGTATCTCTTACCTGCAGTTTTTTCTTCTGGCTGCTTCTGTGAACTTATTGCACTTGATTAATTTTCTTGAGAACATATAGATATATGTTCTACATCCACATGACTTTGAGATGATACATTTACTTTATAATTTTTAGCATGACATTTATGCTTTTAAAAAGCATTTTAATCAATTTTTCATGAATTGGGGCTAAAATGCACAACTGTAAAAATAAAATGTGAACTTGACTTTAAGCAATAAGCAAATGATGTACAAATACTTTAACCAAAACTTTTCCCTGATAACTGAATTCAAATCAATATGAACTGATCAATTTAGTACATGTAGCACATATAAGACAAAAAAAAAATACTGGAATTTCTGAAAATCTAGTGATTAATCTTCTATTTCAAAACACTGAAATATATGTAAACAAAATTATGTCTTTACTGTTTTCTTTGCAACTGTCAAATCACTTGACTGCCAACGAATATCACCAGGTATTCAAGAACTGCATGTTGAAAAACTTTGTTCCATACAGTAATACATATGTTACTGAAAAAGTGTTCCATGGCCAAATCTCTCCAGAAAATTCTGGCTAAACAAAGTTTATCAGGTTTCTTTCCTGACACTGTCCAAGAGCAAAGATTTTTTTTTTTTAATATTTATTTACTTAGCCTGTGCCAGGTCTTAGCTGCAGCATGCAGGACAGGGTTCCCCAACCCCCCAGGCTGTGGACCGCTACCGGTCCGTGGCCTGTTAGGAACCGAGCCGCACAGCAGGAGGTGAGTGCTGGGCCAGCAAGCAAAGCTTCATTTGCTGCTCCCCGTCACTCGCATTACTTCCTGAACCATCCCCTCCAGCGCTTGCATTACCACCTGAACCATCACTCACATTACAGCCTGAACCAACCCTACCCCGACCCCCCGTCCGTGGAAAAACCGTTTTCCATGAAAGAGGAAGGTTTGGGGACCACTGATGCAGGCTTTTTAGTTGCAGCCTGTGGACTCTTAGTTGTAGCATGCATGCAGGATCTCGTTCACCCAACCAGGGATTGAACCCAGACCCTCTGAATTGGGAGTGTGGAATCTTACCCACTGGACCACCAGGGAATTCCGCTGAGAATATTGCCTAAGCTTATTTCAGCACAAAGCCTCTCTTCCCTTCTTATTGAAGTTTCCTTTGGAACATAGTTTGGAAACAAATGTTTTGTTTCTTCCTTCAATCCCAGCTGGAGTTAATTGCTTAGTGGTTACAATGAGTCTAAGCAGGTCTCATTTATGGCTTAGATTTATACCTCAGTATCTGGGGAGGCATGTCAATTTAGTTTTTTCTGGAGTCCTCAGCTGAAAGATACTAACTGCTAGTAACTCTTAAGAGTTGTAGTTCTATGTGCTTCTTGCATCATTAGGATTTCACATAGTCTAGTTTTCTGTATTTTCCAGTAAACATACAGCTTAATTTTCTAGGCTCTCAGATCTTTACATGGGTCCCAAAGTAGTGAATTTACCTTTCTTCTCTTACTCTGCTTTATCACATTCATGCACTTACCAGTTTCTTCATCCTAGTACTGATATTACTTCATCTTCATGGAATTTTTTTCTTCCTATCTCCCTTCTTGGATTATTTCTACCACCTCATCTAAACATATTCAACAGTTTCACAGCAAATCATAGTACAAAAGAGAAAGAAACCAATGCTTTAGAATCAAGGTGAATTTCTTCATCACTATTAATTCTGCTCCTGAGGAGATACTCTCACATAGTGGAAAGCTGAGGTCATTCTGTGTTCAGTTCCTGCAAATTATCGGCCAGTGAATTTTATGAAAGTTTCTTATTTTTATTGAACCTCAATTTTCTCATCTCTGAAATACATATAATACCCAAAAGTAGCTTTGTGGTATAGAATATACTTAAAAATAACAAGTATATAATAATCGTAATTACCCCCACCTGTTTCCTTGGGGCAGTAAGTATTTGTGGAATTCAGACAAATACTTTGATCTCATTCACCTCATCCACCAAAAGAGAAGTTTAAACCAGATGATGTCAACGGCCCTCAGATTTCTAGCACTCTGTGATTGTGAACTAAAGGAACGCCCCTTTCACCTTCTAATACAGCATCCAGCCACATGCCACTGCACATAACTGGGAGCTGCAGAAAGGTAAACACAGCACCTTGGAGGTCACTAGAGCAATTTCCTGGGTGCCCTTACTTGGTGTCTCGTGATGAATTATAGACTTCCGTCTAAAAACTTAGGGGCTTTAGGGCTTCTCTAAAAACTCCCCTTATAAAGAGTCACAGAAATAGTTTACTTGTGTATCTCCTTATTTCTCCTTGGCCACATATGCTTCCCTGAAACCTGGGGATTTCCAGAAGCTTTATTAATAATTCACATATTCCAGCAATGAATTTTGGTCACTAGTTTCCGTGAATACTGGTCAAAGATATTCGGGTCACTAGACTTATAAACGATGAGTCGCTTTTCCGTTTCCAACCAAGGGAGTTTCAACAGTCTTCTTTAGCAGAATGAGTCGTTACCATTCTCTCTTCATTATAGTAGGAAGAATGAAAGTTTTATGTGTAAATCATTGAAATAAAACTGACTTCATTAGGCTTGTTGACGTGCATTTTCTTTTCTTTCCTTTTGAAGCTCTTCCAATTGAATGGATAAATATAAATCTAACAGTGCATTTATTGCTACACTTTTCTCTAAAACCATTGCCCCAAATGACAACTCTTTAGTGTAAAGTAACGGCAATGTTCTCTAATATCCCATATGACAGCTATTGGCTGTTCAGTGCGGCCTTGAAAATTAAACCAATCCAACTAGCAAAGGTATATTAATATAACCATTATATGTCTGACAAACTCACTCAAGCTAAAAATAATTAGCATTAAATCAATAAATTCAAGCTATTTACATAATTTCCCAATATTTTAGAAGTCTGCTTTGCCACTCCCTGTTCACTCTTTTTTCCACTACACATATCATAGCTAATAGGTTCTTAATCAACTTGTAAGCAGGCAATGTTTCTAAAAAAAAAGATTGGGCACTATGTATTATAAATGATATCCAACACTTTTGCACACCTTCTATGTTGGTATAGACTTGCATCCTCTCATTAGGATCCTCTGATAACCATTTCTAATTTATAAATCAAAGAAGGTAATGTTCAAAGAGACTTGATGACTTGCCCAAGATCCCCCAGCAAATAAAAGATAGGACTGGGTAAAAGCCCAGGTCATCTGATTCCAATGTCTATGTTTAGACACTGTCTCTCAGTTTACTACATCATAGCCACAAAAATTAACATTGAAAATGTTGGGTTGGCCAAAAAGTTCATTCAGGTTTTTCGATAAGATATTACGGAAAAACCTGAATGAACTTTTTGGCCAATCCAATATTTTCATTTACTTTTAATCATTCAGATCTCTCTTTGTTTTAAGAAGCAGCCATGTTTTATTTATCCTGTGTCCTTCTTTTAATCGCCAAACATCTTTGATTGTTTAATATTGCCATTCCTTCTAATAGAGAAAGTAACCCTGTCTATGACAATATTTGAAAGGACCCCCAGCCCAGAATATTTTCTCCAGTGTCTATTACATCTTTATGTGACATACAGGCTTGTGTAAGGCAGCCACCCTGAGAAAAATCACACATTTGTCACACATCTAACTATCATCATAGTTAGATGTCACACATCTAATTATCATCAGGTAACATTTTAGAGAAGGGAGGTAATGAACAGCAGCTAGCAAACCTGGTGAGATCTCCAACTGCAAACAGAAATAGGGGTTGAGGGCTGTCTTCTTGTGTTTCTGTGTGTTGCAGATGGCAGGTAAAGGTACACAGCAGTATTCGGAAGTTGGAGGAAGGAAAAAATATAGCTATGAGGAATTAAGATGGAATGCTCCCATCCAAGTACTAACCGGGCCCAACGCTGCTATACACCTGAAACTAACATAATGTAGTTAAGCAACTGTACCCCAATATAAAATAAAAAGTTAAAAAATATAAATAAATAAATAAAAAACATCAAACTTCTAAGTAGCGAAGAGCACCTATTGAGTAGATGCTATTTCTGAGAGGAAAGGAGGAAAAGACACAGACTTGAAGGTTCTTTATATATGCATATAAATAAATTTTCATATATTAAAAAAATGGAATAATCAGTATAAAGGTCCCTACTTCATTATATGCCTGGAGTCTAGCTACTCAAAATTCAGTTATTTTTACAGGGCATTAATGCTATTAGGTGACCGCGAGAAATCTTGAGGCTGCTTGCCCTCTAACCTCCATACCACCAAATGCACTAATTCAATACCCCTAGCTCTCTTTTTGACACCCGCCTTTCTGTGCAAAGTGTGGTCCCTCATATGGCCAGAGGCACAGGGTATTAGGGAAAAACTTCGTAACAGATAAAAACATTTTTCTGTATAAGTTTGACATGCTTGCAGATTTCTGAGATCAGAGCAACCTCCCTATTGCAATAGTCTTTCTAATCAAAGTCTCTCCTTGTCTATGTCTTACAAAGATTGCGACAACACCGGCACTTTTAAGATTGCAATGTCAGGAAATAGGGAGGCCATTTGGAAAGCTAACTCTCACATAGAATGGTTTCTAGGCTTCCAGAATGTACACAGGACAATTGCTGAACCAGAGAAGAGCCCAGGACTTTGCATGTGCTCTTTGAATGGCCCACTGCACAGCGCAATTTCAGCTATGTTTAAAGTTTGGAGTATTGCACAAATTCAAGGTTTTTCTCCTTTTTTTAGCCACTGATATGTGACAAATGATGACATTTTCAACATAAAATTTACTATTGAGGCTTCCATCTTTCTTTATGATTTGTTATCAGGCCTTGCTATCCTTCAAGCCATAAATAAAAATGCAACTTTCATCTGCATTTCAAACTGAGGTGAAAGTATAAAAATTAAACATTTTCATTTTTTCCTGAGTATGTCACTCTCTGTGTGCTCCAAGAGCAGCAAGACAGAATTCCTGCTGCCTCTCCTCCAGAATGATTTCTTGGAAAAGCTATAAGAAAAGAATAACTTGTTATTAGCATATCTAAAACACATATAACTTATAACTCTACCTATCTCTTCAGCATTGAAATGGAGTTCCCATGCAGCTTGAAAAAACAGCACAAAGGGGTTTTCTAACTGTGTCAGCTACAAACCAACATGTAAAATAAAATGTAACACCTGCCCACCCTCAACATATAAACAACCTCTTAATTTCCATTAGAATCTGGAGGGTTCAATTATTGAGAAATACAGGGTCAGTAAGAACAAAGTCATAGAAATATCTATTTAACATATCATAGCTCATCCAAGGTGAAAATGGACCAAAGTCTAAGACATACTTTTAAAAATTAATTAGGACCTCCCTGGTGGCGCAGTGGTTAAGAATCCGCCTGCCAGTGCAGGAGACACGAGTTCGATCCCTGGTCGGGGAAGATCCCACATGCTGCAGAGCAACTTAGCCCGTGTGCCACAACTCCTGAGCCCACGCATCTAGAGCCCACGTTCCACAACAAAAGAAGCCACCACAATGAGAAGCCCGCGCACCGCAATGAAGAGTAGCCACCGCTCGCCACAACTAGAGAAAGCCCGTGTGCAGCAACGAAGACCCAATGCAGCCATAAATAAATAAATGATTAATTAATTAAAACCCAATCAATTTCCATGTAAGAAAGCACCTCTTGTTTGGTCTGGACATCACTACCACACTGTGTATACATATTTGTGTGGTATGTGCTTGTGTATGTGGATGGGGTTGTCTGTTAGGTTTTCTTCTTCAGAATTTAATTTTAGAAAAAGCAATCAGATCCTGCTGGGTAGCTAAATGAATCACCCTGTCTAAACTATTTTTTTTTAACAAGAACTATATCTGCATTCCAGCATCTTGAAACTATTGTAAAAACACACACCAAAAAAATTAAATTAATCCCCAGTGGACTCTAAACGTTGCTGTTAATAATGCTGAAGGCTTCAAGGGTTGCACGTCTGTCAAAGAAAGGAGACGGACTTTGAGGAGGGGAGGCAAGGACTTCCAGCTTCAACAGGTACAAACTGCAGATGGGAAATAGATTGTTAGCAAAATAAATTATTTCCTGCCCTCCTGTGATTTTTCACAATCTGTGTGGCAAAGATTTCACCATTGACACCATCAACATATTCTCAGCATCTGTAGTCATTTACTGTGACCTAGTAGGTAAAGCAGCCTTCTCCAAATAACCAAATACCAGATTCCGCATAATGCAAAATGCCTTCTGCTTTCCCAAGTGTACCATGGAATTAGAAAAACGAAACTGGTCCAAATTCTGCATTGATTTAACAAGGTGTTTATACAGGGAGCGAGCGTTTATGAAGTCGCTTCTTATTTTCAAACTTCTGGCTCAATTTACACCAAAACAAATCTGAAACTGCTCCTCCAGGAAAACATCTCGCAAATGCTTTTCCTCCCTGAAGCTCCCCCCACCCACACAAACACACCCACACACATCCTTAGCCTTCTCTCTGCCCGCTCCTTCCCTTTACAAATGAAGCTCTCATCAATTTATTGTTGTTCTCATTCAAACCAGAGACAAAGAGAGTAAGGCCATTCTCTAGGAAAAAAATAGAGTCAATGGACAAACACTTGAGAGCAGCCTGAAACCACAGAGAGGCTTAGCTTATTTCAAAAAAAAACAACAAAAAAAGAGTCTATGTTTTGAACCCAGCCTATTTATAAGTGGACCATTCTGAGTAATGGGACACTTCAGAGCTTGACAGAGTGCCACAGATATCATGCTTGGAAGATACTGCCTCTAAACTCAACTGAAAAATGGCCTATATGAGTGTATCTTTTGAAAGTGAATGTTGTGCAGACACAGCACAATCCCTACAGAACAAGGCAAAACCAAAACAAGGGCCTGAAGGGAAGGTCACTTAACTCTCATGATCATGAGAAGCCCTTTGATGAAAAGGTCACCTGGCCTCTCTCTCAATTGTTAGTTTGGAGGACACTTTAAGGAACATTCAGTTGACTCCTCTTGTCTGTTAATGATGACAAACTTCAGAGTTAAGTTTCTTCAGGAATAAAGAGTAAATGTGTGGCAGCACTACCACAAGAAACCCAGTCTCCAGTCATGAATGTTCTGTCCTTTACTGTGCTGTACCTCACAATTGCAAGGCAGCTCAGCTGGTAAGCTTGAATGTGGGCTTCCTAAGGCTGGTGCCAGTAAAAATTGGAAAATTCAGGTTGGAACTAACATTGTGGTTTGCACAAAATAATCACTCAAATAAATAAGTTGAGAAGGATGCTGATTCCAGGCAAAAAGATTCATATACTTTCCTAAAGAAGGAAAGGATCCAAAAACATTTGAATGGCGGTACACTTCTGTCCAAAAATGAAATCAACAGACTACTGGCCGTGATAATGGCTCTTTCTTTGAGCTACTCACCTCTACTTTCCTCACCCTTGCTAGCTTAAGAAGACCTCCTTGGTCTTCGATATGTGAGGAAATGAGATGGAAACGTTACTCACCCAGGTGTCCAACATAAGGTAACCTTGTGAGAAGCAATTTGAGAATAACTAAAATCTAAGAATACTCTGCTTGCCATTACCTCAGCTGATTTGAACAAAAGTGTGTTGTCATGAACTGTCTGGTCCCTGAGGAGTGCCTGAATATACCCTACTCTCACTATTAACTGAACCAGTCACATATGAGAGCCTTAAAGAACCAGTGATGTCTCCCCTCTGCTACACTCCACCAAGAGGCCACATGTTGTCCCACTGTAGGCAGACTGTCACTTCCAGTGTAGAAGCTGTCACAGGATGGGAAAAGTTATCTGAGTGTCTGACAGCCAGACAGCCTGTTAGGAGGAAAGGGCACAGGGTCAAAGCCCTTGCCTAGAGGTCAAATATTTTTCTGTTAGAATAACAATCCTGACTGAACTGTCAGTGTTCTGAATATATTTTTCTTAGTTCAAGTTTTCTCAGTAAGTGGTTAGCCATTTCTGGAGCCAAAAAGGAGACTCAGTTTTCTAAGAGGTTTCTTCTTCCATCAACAATGTTTTCTTTTTCAGCATAGAGTTATAGATGATTTCAGTATCTGGATCAATGATATTCTTAATGGGAAGTATGTAAGGCAGGAGAAAAAAGCCTGCCTGGTACCCAGCTCCCTAGATGGAATTAAGAGTACTGAAGTTTGGTCAGAAAGAGAAAGACAAATATCATATGATATCTCTCATATGTGGAATCTAAAAAAATGATACAAATGAACTTATTTACAAAACCGAAGTAGACTCACAGACATAGAAAACAAATTTATGGTCACCAAAGGGGAAAGCGGGGATTGGGATAAATTAGGAATTTGGGATTAACACATACACATTACTATATATAAAATAGATAAACAACAGGGACCTATTGTATAGCACGGGGACTATATTCAATATCTTGTAATAACCTATAATGGAAAAGAATCTTAAATAACTTGTAATAACCTATAACGGAAAAGAATGTATGTGTGTGTTTGGGTGTGTGCTCATCTTATGTGCTCTATTTGCATTTCTGGATCAAAGCTCAGACAAACAACACTTTGTTTTAGCCACAGAAAGATGCACACTATGAAACACCAAAAAAGTGAGTGAAATAAGATCCACCAAATGAAATTATACTTTTTTTTAATATCAAGACTACTTTTAGTTTATTTTTTCAATAGATTAGGCCAAAACTGGAGAAACTGAAAAAGCTTGGAAAATTTGTAAAAGTATCCTATTTAAACAAACAAACAATAGTTAAATCAAATAGACTTCACCTTAATTCTTATCCCTGATGAAGGGACTTTCACTCTCATTAATCTGTATTTAAGAGGGAAAGGGTGTATTTATCATGGTTTTAATAATACTATTGTTTACCTAAATTAGAAAGGGATTGGCTTGGCAATTTAGGGTTCGTAGCAAAGACCCATTCCCATGATAGAGGTCAAGGCAATTACAGAAAATACCATGATAAACCCAGTCAACAACAATCCTATTTTTCAAATAGGATTTTCTCAACTATATATATATATATATATATATATATATATATATATTTTAATCTAACGTCCCAAACAGAATCTAAACACTTTTTCGGCACTTGTTGTGATAGGATTACAACATTTTGATTTGTGTAATAATTTTTTAATATCTACAAGTTCCAAAACATTGTGCTAAGTATTGGGGATGAGTTTGAGGAGTGGATTATGTAAGCATAATGTAACCATGTAAGCATGGTTCCTCCACAGCGTTTGATGGCTGTTGCAGAACCTACCTGTATAGGGCAAGGACGGACAAAAGGCAGGACAGGAAGCAAGCAGGGGAGCAAGGGGAAGGAAGTGCACTGGATACAGAATTTTCCAGCAGCAGTATGGTGTCTGGGCTGCTTTCACATTCTGTGTAACAGGGCTATCAATAAAGAAGGCTGATCCAGTCTGAGAGTGGCAGAACTGAGCTGGTGGGGTAGCTGTGCTTCTATGATAAGGCTTAGGGGCCTCTGCTCCCAGCCTGCTAGCCTGTCTCCAGGACAGATTTAGCATGGGGGGGAGGGGTGATTTTATTGTTCTTCCTTATGGGTCTTAAGTGGACAAAATTGAATTAATCACAATCTTTGCATGGGCCTCTTTTATGTATTTATTTATCTGATTATTTTCACAATGGCTTTAAATCCCATTTTGGGGTCAATTTGACTTTTAGAAATGGTAAAATTCTTTGCTCTAAATAGAACTAGGGTGGAACTAGGGCAGGTTTGCCAAATTTAGCAAATAAAAATACAGGGCACCCTGCTATATAATAATTTTTTTTTTAGATATACAGAATGCATGCTGTATTCAAAGATGTTAAATCTCTATTCGACTTTTAAAAATTAAGGTGTTATTTACATACAGTGAAATGCACAGATTACAAGTGAAAATATTCAATGCATTTTGACACATATATACATTTTTGTAACCATCATCATAATCAACACATGGGATATTTCCATTACCCCACAAAGTTTCCTTGTGCCCTTTTGTATTCAAGTTTCCCTCCTCTACCCAACGTCCCCAGCACCACTATTACCAACCCTGGCCCCAGGGACCACTGTTCTAATTTCTATCAAATTAGTTTAGTGCTGTCTTCTTTCTTTCTTTTTTTTTTTTTTACATCTTTATTGGAGTATAATTGCTTTACAATGGTGTGTTAGTTTCTGCTTTACAACAAAGTGAATCAGTTATACATATACATATGTTCTTGTTCACATATGTCTCATGTGATATTTGGTACCTACTTATAGTTTAAAAAATATTCACTGTTTACCTGAAATTCAAACGTAACTAGGTGTCCTATATTTATTTGGTAATCCCAGTTTACATCTTCAGAAAGTCTAAAAGAGCAAGATATTATTTATCTCTCATTGCTTCCCACTGATTGTATATATAAAACATGAAAGAATTACCTTCTATTATATCCAGCTTAATCAGGTCAAATATAGCATAATTCAAGAGTATCCAAAGCACAAGACAGAATTAGAAAATTTGACAAAGTTGAACATTTCCCATTCTTAAACATTTTTTCTACTTAACTAAAAATATGATTATTAAAATAGCTCAAAATCACCATTGAAAAAAAATTTACCATTCTATTAACCACATCTGTAGAATTTTGCTTTGAGACTCAAAATCTACTCAAATTTAGGCTGAGAAATTCTTAAAGCTATTTGCTAAATTTGAAATAGACACACATATATATATGAAACAACTCCCTGGCCTATACAGCAAAGATTATTCAGAGGTAATTTAATCTTGTCATCCTAAAAGTCAAATCAAATCATTAGTTCTGAGACTTGTATCCTCAAAATCACCTTAGGGAAATAAAGGAGATTAATAAATATACTCTGGCTATTATGTCAGAAGAGCTATCTAAGGCCTCCACAGCTAAACTGAATCCCTTGCCATATGTAAGAAGGAAGAAGAAGGCAGAAAAAAAAATCTATGAAAAGGAAAACGTTTCTGCATGAGGTAGAATGTTCTGGAAAAAAATCTTCTATGTACAACATGCCAACACCAAGAGATTCTTATTAGGGATAACATCTCATCTCTAAGCAAGGTAGCTCCATAGCTTGCCTGATTTACTACCTAAAACAAGGCTAAAAAGGAACAAATGGCATAATCCAAATTTCCAAATGTCAGGATGACAAATGTTACTTCTCTATTTCAAAGGACAAATCATTGATGCAGAGAATAACAAAATTTCAAAAGCATTCTGGCATGGTATCCTGAAAGGAAAATAAAGTAGAACAGTAAATCCTATCTTGAAGTAAGAACCTGTATCACAGCACTGACCTGAGATACAAAGTGAAACCAGTGGGACACTCCAGTGGGACACTCAAATGGAAAATGGAGAAAAGAATTTTTCTTCCTAGCAGTTAAACCTCACACATGGAGTACATGCCTTATGGGTGAAGGGTAAGTTAGAGAGGTGGAGTTTTAGCTAAGATGTGGAATTTTCTAGAATGAGGCCATTATTTTCCAAATATAAGCCACTGCTTCCTAGTTATGAGATTTTAATCTCTGGCAAGATATTTAACTTCCTTTTACCTCAGTTTCTTAATCTGTAAATGAGGGTTATCATATTATTATTTATTTCATGGTAAAGTTGACACAAGGATTAAATGAATTAATATTTATAAGGTACTTGGAATTGTTTTAGCACATAGAACTCATTAAAAACTTTGCCATTTCAAAAAGTCTTCGACATAAGGAATCCCAAGAAGTCAGGAGGCCAGGTTAATTACAATAATAAAAAAATTTTTCATATGAGCTAACTGTGTGGTATAAGGTTCAACAGAGCATTCACATATATTACCTCATTTAATCCTTCCTACCATATATTTTCTATTGAAGTACAGTTGATTTACAATGTTTCAAATGTATAGCAAAGTGATTCATTTATATATATATGTATATACACACACATATACTTTTTCAGATTCTTTTCCATTACAGTTTAAGATATTGTATATAGTTCCTGTGCTATACAGTAGGTCCTTGTTGGTTATCTATTTTATATATAGTAATGATATGTTAATCCTAAACTTCTAAGTTATCCCTCTCCCCCTTTCCCCTTTGGTAACAATAAGTTTGTTTCCTATGTCTGTGAGTCTATTTGTTTTGTAAATAAGTTCATTTGTATCATTTTTTTAGATTCCACATATAAGTGATATATCTGTTTTTCTCTTTTTGACTTACTTCACTTAGTATGATAATCTCTAGGTCCATCCATGCTGCTGCAAATGGCATTATTTCATTCTTTTTTATGGTTGAGTAATATTCCATTATATATATGTACATATGTATATATATATACATTTCACATCTTCTTTGTCCACTCATCTGTCAATGGACATTTAGGTTGCCTCCATGTTTTAGCTATTGTGAATAGTCCTGCCATATATTACTGATCCCATTTTATTAAGAAGTAAAGAGGTCTTCTCAAGATCATGTGGCCAATGCATGTCACCTATGGATAATCACAGCAGGTGAGTTTTTTTTTTAACTTTTATTAATCTTTGAATTCATTTTTAATTTGTTGGCTTATCCAGGTTCCACACTCTTGCTTGACCCACTTTTTTCTCCACTTTACTTCTCAAAGGCACTGCAGGAAGTAGGCAGGATAAGGAAGAGGAGACAAAATATGAATTCAAACATGTCAAGTTTTAGCATCTGACTTTGGCAGAGTCACAAGACCATAACCAAACTGCACGGGCACTTTTCTAAATTACTTTAAGAAACATAAATAGTTCCATCTTCTTCTCTGTCAGTCATCTTTCCACTTCCAGCATAATTACAAGGTTTTCTCCTATGAATATTGCTTTTTAAAATAATTTATGCAACTGTGTACATCTCAACTATGTGTTTAAATGAAAACTTTGATAAATGCAAGTAATTGATGTTAATTTACATATCCCCCAATGATTAACTTTGCTTTAGTGTTAATAATCTGATGTTCTCTGCTGCATCTTAAATAATCAGATATGACAGTGCCTACATATAACTGGTTAAAATGTCACTTCAGGACAAATAGTCTAGGTAGAGCCTAAGAAAAGTGTCAGCAAAGGCCCCGGCAATCCAACGAATTCCATTATGATGTGCAAATGGGCAAAAGGTCTGGGTAATTTATTTTCATAAAAATGAGATAAGAAGCTATTATTTGTTCATTTATAAATATTAATGAATACTGACTATGTGCCAGGCACTGTACTAAGCATTGCAGATGCTATGGGGAGAAAATAAAGATGTTGCCTTGCTCCACGAGCGTGTAGAGTAATGGCATTAGATTTAGTCTAGGGAGGCAGGGGAAGTGTCTCTTTACCAGTGAGGGTGGTGCTGAGCTATGAAATGAGATTATACAAAAGATGGAGGGAACAATATTCCAAGAATGTGTGGCAAAAGGGATGGAAAGTGGCTGTAGTAGGAGGAGCAAGTGGAAGCAGTCATGGCCAGCAAGTCACACTCATGATTTTTTTTTTAAATTCCAAGAGCACTGGGGGATTTAAGCAAGAACAGGAAGTAGAGGTAGGCTAGGGTGATATGGTCAGCCTTTGGAAAGTCTGTTCCAGCAACTGTTTAGCTACACTAGATAGAAGGTGACTGCAGTATAGTGAGAGGTGGCGACCGCTTGGAGTAGAAGGGATGAAATGGAGGCAGTAGGTTATACGTAAGAGGTAAAACTGACAGGACTGGGTGATGGATTGGATATGGACTTATTTGATAATGTATATCTCGCACTAAAAACAGTGCCTGGCACATAATAGCATTTCATACATATTTGTGGAATAAATGTTGAATGAGTTTATAAAAAGATGATGAAAATGAGATGTTAAGGATGATTCCTGAGATTCTAGATGGCATATCTTAGATGAATGGTGATGCTATGCAGAACTAGAACCCCAGAGAAGAAGGCCAGGCTCTGGGTAAGAGTGTTAGAGTTTAGTTTTAATCTCACTGATTTTGAAATACCTGTAACTTATCCACAAGAAAGGTCAAGAATGCAGGGAGAGTGGATAACCTGGAGCCAGGAGAATAGGAGAATAGGTCTTACCTACAGATATAAATTTGTGAGTCACTTATTTATAGGAAGCGATTGAAGCCATAAGTATAAATAAGTATAAATGCCATAAGTATAAATGCTATTGCCAAGGGAGTGGCTTAGCAAGTAAGATGGTGAGCAGACCCAGGACCAAGCTTAAAGAAGCTCTATAATCACAGAAAAGCATCATGGAGAAGGAGCCTGAAAAGGAGACAGACAGACAGAGACACACACACACACACACACACACACACACACACACACACACACACACACACACACACAGAAGTGCAGGTGTAAATAATATCATGGAAAGCAGGCTAAGAGATTGTTTCAAGACAGTATGGACCAACAGTGTTGAATAAAATTCAAAAGTTATATATGATAAAACCAAAAAACATCCTTTGGGTTAGCAATGTAAAAATTCTTAGTGACTTCAGAAAGAGCTGTTTCAGTGAAGCAATGGGACCAGAGTCACATTAAATTGGGTAACTGGTTAAGTGTTAAGTGCGGAAAAGGAGACATTGTATATGGGCTAGTGGAAAAGAAAAATAGTATGGTGGCTGCACAGGAATGAGAGAGGGGTCAAGAGACCAGGATACAGACCAAAGAGAAGCATTCAGCTGACACGAAGAGGTTGGCTATACAACAGAGATAAGAGATAATCAAATGTGAAAGTTTCCTGACGAAAGTCAACTCTAAGTAATGGCAGTGTTAGAAACACTCTCAGCAGGAGTTTTTAGCAGATTTGAGGCATCAAAATATAGGGGTGGACAGAATGACCAAGGAACTACCTAGAACTACCTAGAAAAGCACCTATCCTGGGACAAACTTGCATTAGATTAGGTGTTTCATAACATCTAAGGAGAAACATCCATTGAAATTTTCTAAAATTGTTCCATTAAGGGGAGAAAAATACCTTAAACTGATAGACCATTTCCATATGCTTTTCATATTGGTCTAGAGTAAAAACGAATGAAAGTAACTATTAAAAACTGCATCCATGGATATGTCTAACACTCCAAATATAGTGGAAAAATCAAGTGATTTGGAGTTGGGGGATACAATGCTTTTGGATACATTTATTTGATCTAGTACTCTTTGTACCATACCATCCATTCTGCCTCCCATTAAAATACATTTTTCAAAAATATATTTGTAATTTCTAAGGCAATTGCTGTACATGACTGCTTTTGGGGAAAACAGTGGAAAAGACACCAGAACACCTATTATAGTCAGAGAAGGATAAACAGACACCATCACTTCCCACTTTTTTTATCTTGATAGATTGGATGGATGGATTGATGGAGGAACAAATGGATCAGTGGAAGAATAGATGGATCCCTGAAAAGAGTTTCTGAATTTGTACTAGAACTTGATATCTCTATGTGCAATAAGCAAATGGGAAGAAGCATTGCACTGAAAGTAATTCAACCTTCCAAGGGGCCTAAACCCATGGGGCCACCCACTCCACTCTGTGTAGGGACTAAGTGTGCCAGAGCCTTTCCCATTGGGGCAGTCACTGACATATCACTCACTTCATTTACCTAAACATGGGTGGATGCTCAGATTCCTTTGAGTGCTCCTCTTATGCTCATCTGTTGATGGTAAAATTAGGGTTTAATTTTAGGGTTAAGAAAAAATGTTTTCAAACCTCCAGTAGGAGCCTTCTGTTACAGCCTGGTTTAACAAAGACTCCTGCATTGGGAGATCGGACACATGGACCCAAAGAGTATTTGCCTTTGTAATTGTCCGGTATGGGGGTCCATTTTCATCGGGGCCACCTGAAGAGGAGTGGCTTTGCCAAGGCAGGATTTGGGCACTGCTGAATCCCTTGGGCTATTACCAGTGAGTTACAGTTTATCACATAAAAACCAAGCATTTGCGAAGATTTTAGAGTTGTAAATATTTTAATGATAAAGAGAAGTGAAATATGTCCAAGCCCCAGAAATTGAGTGTCAGCAGAATAAGGGAATGGACCTAGAATTATTGTCCCCTTCAATGAATTAGTTTAAAGGAAAGAAGCTGTAAACTAAAAGTTCCTTGATCACGAAAAATGTAACTGCTATATTATATACCCCAAAACTTACTGTTCCATCTCTTGCCCTTTGAACTAACTGCAAGAAAATCAAGGGCAGCAGGGCTGGGGTTGATTTTGAAGTCACTTTATGGTAATTTAAAGTAATTGGGATTTTTTTTTTTAATGGTGATTACTATAAAGAAGAATATGTAGCTTTGCTATTACTTGTGACAGTTCTTTGAATTACACCTCCAGAATAAGAAGTATGAGATATGGCTGTTAATTTATAGCAATACACCCATTCCACCACCATGGTCTGGCATTACAAATGAGCAAAGGAAAAAAACAGGCTCTGGGTAAACTGTGCAGTGCCCATGAGTGCTCTTATCCAGTCCAGCCTCATTCCTACCCAAGTGCACATCCACAGGATTCTAACAGCAGCCCTCTGAAGCCAGTCTGCATCGTGGAGCCAAATGGCAACTCATCTGGAATCCTGAGGGATAAGTAAAATGCTTTAAAACATGCAAGAATCTTCATCAATAAAGGATCGGGGGGAAACAAAGAAGTGTTCTATTAATAATTAGGCAAAATCGAAGCATGATGACAAAAGCTCTGAGCGCCTGTCTCTGAGATGCTTGCTGGCGGTAAAGCTTGTCAGTCGCTGCCTCCTTAGCTCAAATTGCATTTGATCTCAGGAAGGGCTCTTCAGAGCAAAAGAGTATAAAGATGTTTTTAGTATCTCCTCTTCCCTTCAGTGTCCCTGCTGTGTGGGCCCCACCATAATTAGATGCTGGCTTTTAGTGGGATGCTCTGAGTGTTCAATTAGGTCTCCTTTCTTCCTTGCAGTCCTGTTTTAATATGAATGAACACAAAACCAATTATCTTTCAGAAGTAGGCTTTTGAGTTGCGCTGAGTCTTCCCACGTTTGACAACAATCACCATGAGACACTGCCCTTAATTCAGACGTAGGGGAGATACAAAAACTAATGGCCTAAATTTCTGTTTGAATCCAACTAAAATCATGACGGCTCTCCCTCTCTAAGTAGAGAGACAGACCAAAGCCTTGCTATTCAAAGCGCGCTCCGCAGGCCAGCAGCAGAATTACCTGGGAGCTCTTTAAAAATACAGAACGTGGGGCTCCAACCCTGACCTACTGAACAAAAATCTGTGCTTAAACAAGATACTGGATGATTTGGATGCACATTAAAACTTGAGAAACGCTGATCTAAAGCAGTCAAAATATTTGTGGTAATACACAAAGTTTAGGGAAAAATAAAAACTGTTTGTGGTTAAGAGAAATTTAAAAAAAAAAGAAAAGAAAAAAACTGGTGTCTTATTTTGTCTCCTCACCAACATGGTGAACATTATGTAGAGAGTTTTAGCAATATTTAAAGAAATAATTTCAGAATATAACTAGCGTGACAGACATCTGTGAGGCCCACCAGGACTTCTAGTTTTCTCTCATTCTGGTTACATGGAAGGATTGCATATCCTTGCCCCCTTAAACTTGAGCCTGGCTGGGTGACTTGCTTTAGCCAATAGAATGTGAGTGGAAAGTGTAAGCAGCTTTTGGCAGGAAAAAGATTTTTGCAGGAAAGAGCTCTCAGCAGGAGTCACCCCTTTGTCTTGTCACTAACCTTAAGCCTGGTACCCCCATGCTCTACTCTTCACCGGCCCAACGCACCTTTCAAATCTTTTAATCGCACAATACCTTGCCTAACTTGTTGGTTCTTTCTGTAAATTAAAGAAGCAGAAATGAAGAATAACTAATTAACAGACGACCAGATCTCCTCCCTAGCTTCCCCTTCAGTCATCTCCCGAACAAACTGTGTGAACAAGAACATATGTATATGTATAACTGATTCACTTTGTTATAAAGCAGAAACTAACACACCATTGTGAAGCAATTATACTCCAATAAAGATGTTAAAAAAAAGATAACATCTAGAGGAGGATCACAAGAAGTCGATAAGCCTGCACACAGTGAGGGATGGAGACGACTCTGACCACACCCCCATCTCAATGATTAACTGAGATTACTTCTCTTTTTCCCTTTAAAACTTTCATGGCCGAGCAGAATCTAGTGGCTCTGAGTCTACCATCTCCCCAGATTTCCAGCATTCTGATTAAAGGCATCTTTCCTTTCTACCATTTGTGAGTATTGATTTTGTAAGCGGCGAGCATCGGACTGGATTCAATAACAAAAGGACACCCACCACTTCCACATGGAAGCATTGAGGAGCTGGTGCACCATTCTCCATGCTTTCTCATCCACTGCCAAAGTGTTTGTGGAAGCACATGTTGATGTGGAGGTGCTATTAGATAAAAGGAAAGAAAAGAAACAGAAAGGAAGAAGTGGTGTCATTTTGCTGTCTCCTCACAAAAATAGTGAACAAAGTATAGAGTTTTAGCAATATTCAAAGAAATAAGTCCGAACATCATTCCACCACCACACAGAAGACAACTGCTCCCAAAGAGATGCCTTGACTTTCAGCAGATTTTATGTGAGTAAAAAATAAGCCTGTGAGATGTTGGAGTTTTATTATTGTAGCATAACTTCATCTTTCCTGATGGAACTGGCAACGTGGAAAAGACATGAGGTATAGAAAAGTAATCACTTCCCACTGGCAATGGAGAGCTGAAGAATTTAGAGGTACAGTCCAGCTCCCACTCAAAGCCATCCATGTCACTGTAATAGCCAGTGGAATTGGGAAATGCCCTGCAACCTTCAAATCTGCACAGCACCGCTGCATGAGGCAATACAACATCTTGAGTTACAGCCTGTAGAAGTAAGACAACAGTCCGTTCTTGGTTTAGAGGAGAACGCAGAGACTCTAATATAATTCTGAACCTCTTCTTTTTCCTAAAAATACCCAAATTATACTGCTTTATATTCATTGCAAACTTTACCCATTTCTGAGATGCTTAAAAGCATTCACAGGTTTTGTATAAAGCAAGGATATCACTGGAGAAAATTCCTTTCCTATAGAACATGAACATGCCTTGAGAGCAAGAGTCCAACTCTACTGGTTTCATTGATTACTCTTTATCCATCACTCACTGACTTTTAGCAGAGACAGAAGTGGACCTGCAGCCTACCCTAGGTTTTCAAAGCACTCAATGGCTGTACCATGGTTAATGATACTGAATGTTTCTGATGGTGTCACGGGAATCTCTCTGGGCTCAGACGATCTAATCTAGAGAACCCCTGGTGTCAAGCACAGGAACACCACTCTAGGTACCTTTGTCAAAGGTCTACATTATGCAGGAGAAATTTTTAAATGCTGAACAAAATCCTAAATTTGAATTCATTTCTTATTATTTGTAGCTAAAGGACACCAAACTCCAATTAAGACACCTAGGCAGTAATAGAAAAGGACGTGTCAGATATCTGCACCATCAGGCAATGCCATCTGATGAAGAAATGTTGATATAGGTAAGAGAAATATAAGAAGATAAAGTAAAGAAAGTAGTTATTAAAATTCTATCATCAACTTGAGCAGCTTTGAACAGAAAATGTATCATGCTGATCTGCAATGAACTATATACAGTAATGAGAACTTTAAGGCAAAGGACATGATTGTCTAATCCAAGGCTTGAGTTCAAATCTTCCCTGATCAACGCAACAGAAAAAGATTAAACACAAATCAATTATTTTGTTTTAGGTGTGATAATGATACCGCAATTATATTTTTAAAGAAAAGATGCTCTCTTTTAAAGATATGTTGAAATATTTCAAAATGAAATAGTTATAGAGTCTAGGTTTTGCTTCATCATAAGCTGGGTGGAGGTGCGGTGAAGTGAGTCCCTGTACAGATAAAACAAGACTGGCCGATTCCAATGATTGCTGAGGCTGGGTGATGGGTATATCAGATTCATTACATCTTGCTCTCTACTTACTTTTGTGAATATTTGAAAATTTCCATAATAAAGAGTAAAAGGGACTTCCCTGGTGGTGCAGTGGTTAAGAATCCACCTGCCAATGCAGGGGACACAGGTTTGATCCCTGGTCCGGGAAGATCTCACATGCCGTGAAGCACCTAAGCCCATGCACCACAACTACCAAACCTATGCTCTAGAGCTCATGAGCCACAGCTACTGAGCCCGTGTGCCACAACTACTGAAGACTGTGCTCCTAGAGCCCGTGCTCTGCAACAAGAGAAGCCACCACAATGAGAAGCCCACGCACTGCACGGAAGAGTAGGCCCCGCTCGCTGCAACTAGAGAAAGCCTGCGTGCAGCAACGAAGACCCAATGCAGCCAAAAATAAATAAATTAATTAATTTTTTAAAAAATGAGTAAAGAAAAGGTTAAACAAACAAACCAAGGCCCATGAATTAATAGCTTACTACGCCTAGCCTTTGACTTACAAATCACAGTGGGACAGCAAAGGAAAAAGTGTGTACAAGGGAGCCCAGTCTCCTCATTACTTTACCTGCCCGCCCTGCACACAGGGTTGTTACTAATTAAATTTAATCAATTAAAATAATTTACATATGATAGCTAGACAATGCTGGGGCATTTCAAAGGGATACACACTGATGGGGAAAAAAGGAAGAGTTTTTCTAATGAGCATTTAAAGCTTGTTGCTCTGAGCTGCCTTACCCCATGTGCCCTTCTCCTGTTCCCCAACAGCCAGACTGGCTCTCAATTTGGGCATGTCTTTTATTTATTTTTTAAATTTCAGATGAGCCCTCTTTTTCTTTAAATTTAATTGGCATGTATTACAAGTTTAATTTTCTAAACTTTCTCTTACTTATCCAAATTTCCTCAGGCTCCTGAAGTGAATTAGGTACACTTCAAATTTCATCTTAATCATGCTTCTCTTTGAAAAATTTCATGGCTCTATGGAAGATCTGTTTTCCTGTTTCTCACAAGAATTTGCACAATAGCTAATGGTGGTGGGGGGGTGGTTCTTTAAACATCATAAACCTGTAATAACCAGAAGATTGCAAAATAGTTTACTGATTAGAATTGAATCAATTGTGATCTCAGAAAGCTACAGCAAGGGATAGTTACAACATGATGCTTTGACTTCTTTAGTAATATTTTCTAAAAAGAATAGAATGGAAAAATAATTTGGACACAGAAATCATTAATAATTAAGCTAAGTAAATGAGTGTAGGAATTATTTAAGAACCAACCAAGTTGGTGTTTTCCATCAGGTAAAATTTAATATTCAAGTACCATTTAAAGTAATTAATTTATGTATAGAGAGAGTCATCAAGAAAGGAGTTTCCTCATTTACCATGTTAGTCTGCAATATTTCCTAACCATCTAAAAATCCTCTGCATGGAATTGTAAATTGGTACAAGCACTTCAGAAAACTCTTTGGCAATATCTACTAAAGCTGAAAACATGGATATCTTCATTACCAAGCAATTCTACTCCTAAGTATATATCCAACAGAAATGAATACATTTATTCAACAAACACATGTACTAGAATATTATAGTAACACTTTCATAATAACTTTAAGCTTGAAACTACCCAAACGGCCATAATCAGTAAAACAGACAAATAAATTATAGAATATTCACACAACCTCAAGAGCAGAACCCTCTGGGCGTACATCAATTTCACTGTTATCAACCTCACTGTTTTCAGTAACAATACTGACAAGCTGATACAAATCTCAAATACTGACCCATGATTACAAAGAAATACCCTTAATGTTTCATGCCTGTACTAGGGAGTCAGTGCTGTTGATGTAATTTTTCAACCCATTAGGACAGAAGGCTAATTCTAGGCCTGCTAGAATTAACCTTCAGAGCACTATAATTTAGCTCACTTTAAGCCCATCCAATATTGCCTCCTGAAATGAATACCAGTGGAGAGAATCTTAGGGTGAATGTATCATTTCCAGGAAATCCCTGGTAATTTACAAATCTGTAAACCACAAATAGCGATATATTAAATCATTGACAACACTGGAGAATTTAGCAATATTTGTTTCCAAACGATTAAGCAGAAAAGATCCTGAAGCAACAGGATATGGTATTTGATGAGGAATTAGAGAAAGTTCTAGACATAGCAGGAGGCAGCTGTCCACATGATGTGCTGGAGAGAATGACTGTAACCCACAGATACGGAGTGTGCACTCTGGAGGCTTCCAGGATGCAAGAGGCCAAACATGGACTCCCCATTCCTGGGCTCAGTTTAGCTCCCTATCACCTTGTTCTACATATCCATTCTTAACCCAGAATAAATTTTCACAATATCACCTATTCTCTTAAATAGATGTATATGCATTATACATATACATATATATATATATATATATATATATATATATATATATATATATACACACACACACATATTATAAGTACATGTGTCTGGTCAGTATGAGTCCCCATAACTTTTGCTGTGCAGGACACTCATAACTATGTCAATCTTCTGACAGAGTAACTTAAGTAGTCCATAAGGAATTTGGAGAAATTTCTTATTTTCTCAACTTCTTGTATAGATATTGGAAAGACACAAAAATATTTGGTTCTTTTTTACTTATTATCATAACACTTATTTTGTCATTTTGGGGGTCAAAATGAACACAGCTTTAGTATTTTTAGGATCATTAAAGTAACGTATAATTCTTAAACACAGACTACAGAAAGACTTTAAAAAGTCATCCTAGTTTAAGCAGCCAAATTTCTTCACTGAAATTTGTTTTCTCTCACAACCCCAATGAACTAGAGTAAAAAGGATTCCTTAAAGACATAAATCCATACATAAGAAGAGGGTGAAGAGGAGAGAACAATAAAACACTGGATGTTGCAAAGGAGATGGGTGTGTAGTAACTGATTCAGTAGATGGAAGAAAGCTAAATTCTCTGCTAATAGAGAAAACTGTGAAATAACCTTATTTACGCCACAGAATTCTTGAAAGCTCAGGATTTGGAAACATGTGAAACCTCTAGAACTGGGGAATAATTGGGGAAAGGGGTCTATAATTTTAAAAACTGTGGGAAAACTCAGAAGCGGTAGATCAGTAATTAGATCCTCTAATATATGTTGCTGGGCAACTTCCCTTCCCTCATCTCAGAAATTTTTAGATTTAATGTCTGAGGCTCTCTGGCTGGAAGATGCCATGCACAGTTGAAAGCGTCTGCCTTTAAACTGGATGTCTATATTCATTGCCAATTCTGAAAGCAAAAACTTCAACTTCACTTCTAGAATTCCAGCAACCAGATTTTTATATTCTGAGTGGAAGAATACAAAGTTCTTCCCTAGAGAATCAGTCCAGCCCAAGAAGAAACACTTAAAGATATTATCATTCAAAGTTGTCCCCACAAAGAACCCACCCAAGCCACCCAACATAAGGCATAATATCAACAAGCCCCACACATGGGGGAGGGGGTATTTTCATCATTAGAGATAGTCCAGGTTGATCAGAAAAACCTCTAACCTAGAAGGTAGAGTAGAAGGTAGAGTACAAGTAAGCTTATATAAAGACAACTCTGAGGAAACAGACACTATGACAGGAGAAGAAAATCTTAAATAACATTTTCATTAGTATTCTCAAAGAGATGAAAGAAGATACTATAATACAAACTGGACACTTTTTAAAAAAGATCTTCTAGGGAATAAAAAAGAGCTCATGAAAGTTAAAAGACATGACGGCAGAAATGAAAAACCCAGTAGGGGCATTAATAGGTCAAGAAGAGGAAACTTTTCCAGAAAGTAGAGCAAAAGACCCAAAGATAGAAAATAGCTATAAAAAGATAAGAGAATCAGGAAGAATAGTTCATCAGATGCAGCCAAATAATAGGTTTTCGTAAAAGATAGAACAGAGAACATGGAAAGAGGAAGAAATTACCAATAAAATCATTCAACCTGAATTGCCAGATTGAAATGGCCCACTGAGTGCCCAGCACAGTGGATCAAAAAACACTTGTATCAAGATGTAACTTGGTTTTTCAGAACATTGGTGACAAAGAGAAAATTCCACATGTTTCTGCAGAGTGAGGTAGAACAGGGAAGCCCACATCACATAGACAGTGTGAGGAATCAGATAACTTTGGACTTCTCAGTAACAACCCTGAAAGCAAGAAGACAGTGAAGAAGTAAAATCAAAATTCGGAAGGATACTGATTTACAAAATAGAATTCTATACCCAGCTAAATTATCAATCATTATGGAGATAAGATAAAGACATTCAAACTTAAAATGTCTTAAAAATGTATATTCCTCCCCTCCTTTCTCAAAAATCTACTAGGGGATATGTGCTAAGAAAACAAGAAAGAGGAAACAAGCAAACAAACAAAAAGACATTTGTATCAGGAAACAGGGGACCTAACCCAGTAGAGAAGCAAAAAAGCAAAAGGAATACTCAAGACAGGGAAGAGAGATCCCAGGGTATCAACTGTGCACAGGTATAAATGGTAAGCAGTCCAGGCTGGAAGAGTATCACTCCAAAGACAGACATTCAAGGGTTCTAATCATATAGTTCTATTTGTCTGATGACACAATGCCTAGATAAGTCTGGCACAGATGATCTCTTTGCCCTGTTTGTCTTGATTATTGGGGAAGCTCCTGTTCTCCTCCAAATGCCCTGTACCCCAAAGCAGGCAAGTTCACTCATTTCATCTGACAGAACTGTTCCATCTTTGGATAAATCTGAGACTTGCAAAGTAGACCATGGTGACCTTAAAAGAACAAAACAGAAAGCAGTCTACTCCTTCTGACTACATATTGCCTATTCAGTATTAGTCCTACTAGATACCCTTTTATGTGTGTAAGCCCCATTTTCCCAGGACTCAATCAGAAGCTTGTATACTGACTTTTCTGAGAAAGGACTCTTGGAAACTATAAAGTTGCCTGAAGCCAATGAATCAGAGACTGTTGATTTCTTCTCCTGGGAGTCTTCATCTAAAGGTAATAGATTTGTGTGGGGACTCAGTTTTTCCATACCAAGCAATATATCACTTAGATAAAATACATAGAAAGTAAATCATCTCTTAAAGTAAGGGAATGAGTCAGGCAAAAGACAGAGAGTGATTACCTGGAAAATAAGAGGCAGGATGAGACCAGATGCATCTGGAGAGGGACATACTGCAGCCTGGATAGATAAATAGTCTTTATGTGATCTTACGTATTTTTAATTATATATATATATAAAGTGTATATACATAATGGTGTATATATGTTTACATGTGTGCATTATACTCTTATGTTTAAATTTTACAATAAAAAATTGAAACATGAAGTAAAAATAATTCATAATCCAATCTCACAGATATTATCCCTTTTATTACAACAGTGTTTCCATGTGTGCTTGTGTGTGTTTTGTATGATATTTTTAATTGTTTTGGTTTTTTTTCCACTTAACAACATTCTGTAGACTTCTTCCCAAGTCAAAATATATCCATCTCTTTTAAAGGAGTATATGAATGTTCCATAATTTATTCCACTATTCTCAGTAGGCAACTTTCCATCTTGAAGTTTTTTCCCCTCCTGAAATGGAAATAAGTATACCTGTCCTTTTCCCTCTGCTCAGAAATACAGTAAACACCAAAAATATTATAAAGCACTGAGAACTCAGTGGAAGGTAAGCACCCTGGAGATGGCTCTGTTCCATTCACTGAGATGACTGTTAACATTAGTTTTTTTAAACGGTGATTTTATGTCCATATATTTTTTTTGGTTAAAAGTGTTGTGTTTATTATTGGGATTCTACAACCTCAACAATTAATGTTCTTGGAAGAAAAATCTGCTATTACATTTACTTTATTTTTACTTAATTTGTTTTGGTATTCAAACAATGCAAAATGTATAAATAAAAAAGTTTTAAGATCTCCCTGTCACCATCACCACCACTATACTTCCTATTCCCACTACCACACAATCACAAGGAAATTAGTGATAATAGTTTGGTATATATCCTTCCACATATTTTTCAGTGGAATTTTTCTTTTAAAGAAGAGAAACTACTTGCAGTACAGATTGTTTCACATAGCCGCTCTGGAGGCTTCTTAGCATAGAGATAATAAGAAACCTGATGTCAGCTGACACAACTGCAGAAACAAAAGGACTGTATAATAATCTTGTTCTTAGAAGTGCTTGAGATTCTTTGCACTTTCCTTTATATATCCATCTACCCAAATCACTATGCAACTGTGCAGTTTTCTGCTAACGGATCCACAGGGCCCAATTCCTTTGACAGACACCATTTGAATTCATTCAGGAAATCTTTTACAGGCAGCCCCCTTACACCAACTCAGGCTCTAGAATCCTGGGAACCAAGTTTCTTCCCAGCCTATACAGAAAAGGTGGCAACTGCCATCCACTCCCAGGCCTGGGCTGGCTTCAAATCAAACAGTCTCTTCAGAAACCCAGATACCTTTAACTGACCATCAGGGCTTGTTACAAAGCACAGCATTCACAGGAAGACATCAATCTGCACTTTCTGCCAAAGCAGCACAATGTCCTTCTTGAGGGCTTGTTAAACTGGGACTGAGAAAACCCCTGAAGCCCAAAATCATGTCCATAACCCCAGTTCAAACCTCTTCCCACCCCAGGCCCTCTCTTGTTCCCACCATCCTCTTCCCCCAATCTTTCCAGTAGTTAATAAAAGGGGTTATGCCTTACAAGAAATAAAGAATCAAAAGAGTTAGACCTGAAAATCTTGCCAAGTGGCAAGAGAATTAAGCTGGATCTAAGATTCCCAAACATTGATTAGGATCATACATGCAGTGGTCAGAATAAATTCATACACGTTTTTTCTCTTTATAGATCAAGTGGAAAGATGCAAAGATCACTCAGCGGATGGGGGTGAGGGCCAGATTTTTTAAGGTTACTTCCTAAATCGTAACTAATTCATTGCTTGGAAACTTTGCATAGTAAGCAGAATTAGTCACAAAGCATCCCTTTTCTGGAATTTGGTGAACAAAAACCTAAACATTTTAGCCAAGAAAATTTTATAAATACATTTTTTAAAACTAAATGCAATTAACCATTTTAAAGAGATTCACCCATTGAAAAATCAAAATTGGAAAAACAAAGCATATATCATTCTTCATTCATCACTGTTTTCATATTGTGCCATTTTATTGTCCATTACTACCATAGTCAGATTGTGCTTTCCTAATATTTTATCATGATTTCTATGAATAGATTATTAATTATTCCTATTATTGCCTTAGATTTATTGAATGTCACCACAGTAATATCTTCTGGTACTATGTGAAATATTAAGCTATTAACAAATAATCAAGTAAGAAAGGAGTGTAAATTTCTCTCTTTTCTGAAGTCCCTGTATTTCAGGGTGTTATTTTCATTGATCTGTAGAACACAGCTTCGCCATCAGGCAATGAAAGTGAATCCACTGTATTGTTTATTGGTAGCTGGCTATTCTTAATTTTCTTTTCAAATTGAGAATTTGAAGTTTCCATTTCACTTATTCAAGAAATATTTCCAAAATAGGTCTTCTGTAGGAAAAAACCATAAGACATTTCTCAAAACCATTATTATCAGATCTATTTGAATTATATTACAGTCCTCTGAAGGGAGATGAAAAAGCTCTTATCTTCTACAACTATGAGCTCTCTGAGAGCAGGGATGATATTTTAGTCATTGCCAGTACCTAGCACAGTTCTTGGCACATAGTAAGCAGGTAATAATTTTGTGATAGATAAGTAAAATTAAACAAATAAAGGAATGAATTAATGTTAAAGATAATACTAGAACAATATACCCTTCATATATTAAAGTCAAAAATGAACAGGTTTCTGATAAGATATGGATATTTGAGTCATTGTAATATTTTATGAATCTCTAATGCATTTATTCATTCCTTTATTACCAAGAGACTAAATGTTTTCTCCAACCAGACTGTAGCTTTCTTTGCCTTCTATATAGCATAAAATAACTTATATTCATATGAAAATAATCTCTATACTTCCCTTTTGCATTGACTGAAAGAGTGAATCCAGAAAAGGTTGGTAACTTGCCTCAGTATCAGAGAGGAATAGTAAAGGTATAGTTAGCCCCTACCTGCCAGATAGTCTCAGAGACTAGGGAGAATAGAGAGATCCCAATGTATCTGGTGGAAGAAACCAGTTTCATTATAATCTCAAAGACATTTTAGCTGATAAATGACCACGATATATATTTACACAGTCAGATTAGTGGTGAGTCAGGCAAGTAAATGCATGATATGGTAACATTATACACTGAGTATTTGGAAGGACATAGGCGCTCCTAGCCCAAAAGATTTGGGGTTTAGGATTACAGAATTCTTCCCAGAAAAGCTGATACTGAGCTGGGCCCAGAAGCACAAGAGCAAGGTAAAAGTCAATGGCAGAGTTAGAGGTGGAGGAGGACTTATTAAAGGCTCAGAGGCTAGGGAAATCCTAGAGCATCTCAGCAATTGTCAGTTCCTCAGTAGACTGGACAAGAGAGGGTGAAATCAATGATGCTATTGACCAAGACTAGACATGGAAGGCCTTGAACACCACATCCATGAACATAGACTATCCTATAGGTGAAAATGGATCAATGAGGGATTCTAAATTGGAGCATGTAATAATCAATTTACATATGAAGGCAAAAACTATGTGAAGAATGTACCAATGAAGACCATGGGCAGAGAAACTAGTTTAGAAAGTTAGTACAGTTATATAGGTAATAAATTCTGAGGACCTTAACAAATGTTCACTGCTAACATAATTAGCCCTTAAAAAAAATCTCCTTTTATTTGCAGCATTTTCCTCTATTTATTCTCTCCCTTGCTTGTGAGGGTTCACTCAGATATTTGACCAAGTGTATTTACTGCAGCATGGACCTCACACTTTCTGGGACATCTACACACCTAAAAAATACTAGGTAGCCAGTAACTGGAATATATAATACAGAATCAATTGTCAAGTCTAACTAAATAAATAATGTCTCAACTTTAAAAAAGGCCTGTTTCCCACTCTTTTTTTTTTTTTTTAACCACAGTATCATTATCATCCATTCCAAACTATTTCAGGGCAGACACAAGACATAATTAGAGAGCATTGTACACTATTTGATGTGAAAATATGAAATGGTAATTTGGTTTAGTTGACTTCTAGCAGTAGTAGATATGCTGATTTTATAATTGCCCCCAAATTCAAATAATTTAATTTATACATAGTCAGAAAAATAAAAATAAATTTAATTTCTGTAATAACTGTTTAACCATTTGCTTGATTCCTGAACAAGCCTATACACTAAATTATACCACAGGCTATGTAATAAGGTGATCTGCATACAATTGCTATAGGTATTGCTTGCTATTACAGGAAGATGTTTTACATGTCAAATAAAATAATAAAAAGCCAAATAGTGAAGATTACAAGATACTTGTTTCATTTAGTATATAAATTTCTCAGTATAAAATGAAATAAAATACTGTAATTATATTAAAAAAACCAGTGAGTATTACAACCACATAGACCCTACCATAGCCTAGTTCTTCATAACCACTGTGATGATTGCCATACAACCCTCAGAAAACCTGGAGGAAAAACTAAGATGGAAAACTGGTTTCTGAAATGTTTGTGTTATGCCTTTTATTCAGGCAGTTGTTTAACTTTTTTAGTATTTTTTAAACAATTCTACTTAAAAAAAAAAAAAAAAAAAAAAAAGGATTTCTTTTCATTCTGTCCAGAGGAAAAAAGGGAGCTCCTCCATTTTACCATTTGGTATAGTCTCAATGAAAAATGGAGGTTTGTTCTCAAATAGCATGGAGGTTAGTTGCACTTTCAGTCAAGAAAAAAAAAATTTTATAGAATTATTCAACAAGTTAATAGAGGTCAAACTAAACAACAATCAGTATGCCCAGAAGCAGAAATAATAACTGCTCTTATGAAATAGAAGGTCCTGGCTATTTTTCTTCTCCCTTAAGGAAGTCATAATGATGTTTGATATTATTCTGTTTATAAAATATAAAGTAGAGAGAAGAGAGCAATAGAGCAATACAGAAAGAGAAAGAGCTAGAACTTCACCAACACCTTTTCAGTTATGCTACCTGAGATAAAATTCATAAACACTTCAGATGTCCTAAGTATAGAATAGTGGTTATATAGTGAAAATTTTCTGAGATAATCAATGCCAAAAGAGCAAAGTAACTTAGAACTTCCACAAGTTCTACATGTGGATAAAAAAGAGAGAAGTTGGGGGTAAGAAAAATCAGAAAATATAAAGAGAAAAAAATTAGGGGTGGGGGAAATGAAAGGGAGAGAGACTAGAAAGAAAACAGCATATTCATGTAATGAAAAAGGAAGAAAAATAAATGAAAGGCACAAAGTCCAGGTTTAAGTATCATTTTCTTCCCACAAAGCTCAACACGTTCTATATCGAAATGTTTGTTATTGTTTATCTTTTCTAAGACATGAGAGAGACCACTGGATAAAATAAAAATCACTTTGCTTTACCTGTATTCTCATAAATTTTTTTAAATAGCAGAAAATATAAAAAGTTCTTCAGAAAAAAATTACAAACTACTAAAGTTAAGATAAAAAATACATTAAAATATGCCTCTACACATAAATTATACACAGCACATATGTGTTACATGAAAAAAACATATCACACTAAAGCACTATCATAATTCATCTGTCATACATCCAATAATTTCAAGAATATGTAATTAGTTATCTTACAACACACACACACACACAAAACATTGACAATTATTTCAAGTTTAGAATAATTTTTTTATGAATTATTGGAGAAGCACTTGACCAATCAACATAAAATAATAAATAATAATTCAAAAATTATATTGAAGTGTTCCGAACTGGAATACATTCCAACAAGTTGGCAATGGTTTGCTTTTGCAATCTGCTTTTCATCTATCAAAAAATAAATTGCTCCTGCATAAACAATATTTCAGTAACTGACAGAGTTGGCAGCTAGGCTGAAGACAGCAGGGATATTAGCAACCGTGACTGATAGCAAAATTGGGGGTTGCAGAGAGAGGAGAAAGCATACATTCAAATTTAAGGAGTAGCTGTTGTATTTCAGATTCCTTTAAAACATGTGAGATGACATATTGAGGTCACCACTGATTAAAAAGCTGTATCTACAAGGGAGGCTTTCACCTACTCTAAAACCTAACCCCTTGGAGATGTGCTGGCCTACCCCTTCCCGTGAGCACACCATGGGTGCCCACCGCTAAATTCCTCCAAACTGGCTTCACCCACTGGATGATGTGGCCAATTAGTGAAGGGAGCTAAAGACATAGTTCTACTGGATGTAATGCCAGTGTGAAACCTCAAAACCACCAGCACAGAGCTCAAAGAGCAAGTCCTAATACCTTGATGTAAAACTTCTGGTTTAATTTTAAGTTTCCCTCACCAATTTCCTCTCAACTGTACTTACTGGGATAGCATTTTCAGTATAGTCTTTCAGTTAATTTTATAACAAAACCTATTCTGAAAATACAAAAGATTCACATATTACATTTCCTAGTCTGCTTTCTCAATACATCTTTCTCAGAAATTTTTAGTAAGTACCTTGTCTTGAAAAAGAGGCGGTCTACTTATTAAACGGAAGAGTTGAAAACAATACTACACTTCCCCAGTCTCCCAAAGGAAAGCACTCCTCCCTACAAGTTTGTAGAAATTTCAGTTAATTTCAGAACATTTAAAAGAGAGTGTTCAAATTCAGTCTGTGTAGCAGAGACTACTTGCTGCCCCTCAATACCCAGCCTCCCCTCCTTCTTCTACTAACAGCCCCTGAATTTAACCGGGAATATCACACCTGGTTACATGTTCTCAGCTTCCATTGCAATTAAGCGTGCCCTTGTGACTACGTTCTTTCAGGATGGAATGAAAGTGATGAATACAGCTTTGAGAAGGCTGTCATCTTCTTCCTTCCACCCCTCCCTACTTTTCATTCCTTTACAAAGAGCAGTCAGTTCAGATACAGTGACCATATATATGGCTGGTTTCCCAGGACACTCACATTTGTTCCTGTTGCAGGGTCTTCTGGTCACCCTAATCTGAGACCATGGGATGGAAACAGTATTGAGGGTGGCTGAGCTACAAAACAGAAAAAGCATCTGTTATTTGGCTTTTGTTAGAGCAGCTAAAAGGGCTAGCCATACAAAATCAACAGAAGAAAGTCAGAAATCCTTGTTACGTTTCAGAGTAAGACACAGCTATTTCCTTCTAGGTGTCTAAAATCTACTGAGATGTTGAACACTTAAATAATATTAAACAGGACAAGATTTTTTTTAAATGTTTGCAAACGTAAGAAAAAAGAAAGCCAGTGGGTAAAATGGTTCCCCCCAAACCAGTAGTTTTTGTCTGAAGAAACCCAAGAAGGATTCTTGGATAAGGCAGCATTTAACCCGGGCTTTGCATGATAAACATGAATAGGTTTTCAAAAGGCAGCAAAAAGACTCTAGATAAAGAGATTAGCAGGAGCAAAGACATAAAGGTAGCAATGTGAATGACATTTTCAAGAAATGAGTTTGTAGACTATCAGGTGGGTAGGATGTGGGAAAAGCTGAAACAAGTGTAACTGGGATTCAATTTCAGATAAATATGAGTGCTATTCTGATAGGTTTGGAGTTTATTCTGAAGGAAGTGTGAAGCCAATAAAAGTTTCCCTGAACCTTCACTGGAAAGGACAAAATGAATTCAAAATACACCACAGTGTTCATATCCACAGGACATATGGCTGACTAGATATGGTTAATGAAGGGAAATAAGTAATGATACCTGGAGAGGTGTTTTCTAAATAACCAATACTGGTCTCCATCCCCATTTTCTGTTATCTCTTGGCCTTTTCTTATCCCCACCCCCCTTTTTCAATCAGCTAGATTATTCTATGCTTCTAAGTTTCAAAAGCCAAGGCCTGGGGAAATTCAAACCTTGAGGAAGAAAAATAAATAGATTCAGAAAAAAAATCAGGAAGAGAAAAACTCAGGCTACAACCTTCCCATACCACATTACAAACCCACCAATATGCCCCTAGGGCTGGGAGAAGAGAAAGTTAGAATATTCTTCAGGACCAAGATGCTGATTGGTCCCTGAGAAATGGGCCCTGCACTGTGTCTGTCCCCAGAACTCCCAGGAAATTCTGTGAGAGTTGGGGCTAGAAGGACCAGTCGCCGGTTTCCTAAGTAGAAGAATGCAGGAAACCCTCATATTAAAAAACTGCAAAAAGGGCTTCCCTGGTGGCGCAGTGGTTGAGAGTCCGCCTGACGATGCAAGGGACACGAAAAAAAAAAGCTGCAAACAGAGAAAGAAAAGACAAAAAAAAAAAAAAGTCATCCACATACTCTATGCCCCTGTTAGCTTATGCTGCCCTAGTCAGTGAGCATGTCCAGTTTACCAAGCCCTGCACCTCTACATGAAGTGAATAAGAAAAAGAAAAGACTCAGCAGCGAGGAAGATGAAAGAATCCCCACACAGACGCATCACAACTTTTGGGTCCCTTAAGACCTCAGGGAGGTGAGGGTGGAAACACAGACTTCTAACAGGTCAATATGTGGAGGAGGGTGCAGCCCTAGGGGGATTTTACAAAGGTTCTGTAACCTTCAGGGGCAGGTGTGCCTTGTTATTGCCTCACTTTTTATCACCTAGGAAACACTCTACCCATTCCCACCAAAACAATATCAGAGTGATTGTGAACACTGTTTTTGTCATTGGAAATGTAACATTTTAAACCCTGTGTACTTAAAAAGAACCAAAATTAAAAGTAAAATGCATAGATTTCAACTACTTTACATTTGCTGGCCCTCAATTAAAAACTAATGTGCAATTAAATGATATTTTTTTTCCAGAGAACAGAATATTTTTAAGGACCTACTCTCAGTAATTGTAGTATAAAGTAAACATACTTGCATCAAGATTAAAATCTGGTTTCTCATTATTTTATTTTAAATCATATACTCTTTCCTTCTTAGTAGACCACATGATTTACTTTTAGTGAATTTACGAACATACTTCTAAATAAACTAAGAAATATTGCCACAAGCAGGCAAGAAGATATTTACTGTTTTAATTAGGGCTATTTTGCAATGCATTCAAAGTTTATTCTACTAATGTTCCCAATAAATAACATGAAAGATAGATATTTTACTTTTGCTATGAGAGTTCATCATGCAATTGCACCATGAATTCTTGAGAAGAAAAAAACATGTCAGGATGTGTTTCAAAATAGAAGGGTAAAAACACAACAGCTGATTCATTTGCAAGGAAATATTCAATGTGAATAATTGTCCCCAGAAACTTAAAAAAAGAAATTCATTTTCAAGTTTTTTTCCCAGTCAGAAAATTTATGAGAGAAAGAAGAGGAACTATTTATGAGAGAACTTCATGCAAAATTTGTGAACACTTGGAATGTCGAGATATTAGGATTAGGCTGAACCATATGAAAGTGCCAGTACTTGACCATTTTTGACCCACACAAATGGAAACTTCATATGACTCACTTTATTACCTTCTGAAACACAAAAGCAAAACAAAACAAAACAAAACCATTTAATTAGAAAAAAAAGATTTCATTTTTCAAATGCCCCTAATAATCACACTACCCTAAAAGATTTTTTCCTGAATAATCAAGGCAGGACTAATGATTAAGAAAAGGAGATTCACATGAAGTCTTACTCCAGAACTATCTAGATATTTAAGAGAAGCTACAAGAGGGAAGAAACTGAGTACTTAAGATATAAATTTAAAAGATAACTTCCGTGTAATCATGTTTTGGGGAACTCAACATTTTCCTTAAGGAAAAGATGTCAGAATTCCTCCAAATGATAATGTATGATTCTCCCCAAGAATGTGGCTCTGGACTCTTGGCTAAACTAGGAGATAATAAAGAATTAAGTTCATTGGATGTCATCTTGATAAAGAGAAGAAGCTTCCTAGGAGAAAAAAATGATACTGGGAAGAAAAAACATACAATAGAAAAAGCAAACCAAACCATGCTGACCCGCCTTTCCCAGAATCTTACAGAATCAATCTTTCTCACTCATCTTTAAAAGGAAAGAATAGAAGGAAAAGATGACATTGGAAAGGAGGAGAGATTATATTATACAATTAATATCTCCTAAATTTGCTTCATTTATCTTTTCAACAATTCCAGCAAAATTTGGAGAAATCCATCAAGCACCAGGGCTCTGTCTCTCCTCCCTAGCTTTGTAGTATTGGGCAGCATAAAAGAAGTAAGAGGACTTCCCGGATTTCCCAAGCATTAGGATTTATGGACCTTCATGCTGATACCTTTCAGATGACTGATTTGTTTGTCAGTCTTGTAGTAAGTATTCAAAAGCTCAGGGTGTTCTGCTCTTAAAACACTGAAGCAATTAGTGCAAATGCTCTAAACCCTTAAGAAATTAGCTGTTCTGAATAGAGGTGGCAGATATACCACCTAGCATTTGATGGGCTCCTTTTAAAAATGTATTCTGTACTTTTTTGCCTTCTTAAATTATTAAATCATGCTGTAGATGGTGAAAGATTTACAAAGCACTGTGGATGGTAGATGAGCTTGAACTGGGATCAGATCATACGAGCTGTGTAATTATGGGTATGTTATTTAGCACCTCAGGTTTCTCTCTCTAAGCTTCTATCTCTTTGATGAGAGGCAAAAATGTGGTAATATATGCAAAGTGAAAATCAGTGCCAAGAACCTAAATTCTCAATAAATATTAGTTACTTTCATTCCTCTCTTCCCCTAATCCAAACACTACGCATGCCTACCCTTTCCTCATCACAACTGTGAAGCATACATTACAGGTCCGCTGTTGTTAAAGTACTTGAAATACAAGGGGCTTTTTGCACCCACTCCCACTTCACTCTCCTCCCCAAATTATCCTCTATTACTTTTGGCTTTTTAATTCATTATCTCAGCATCTCTAGTAGGGATGTCAATTTCCTGGCCCCAATCTACTACTCTCCCCAACCCATTTATGCCAGATAAAGGACATGGGCTGAAAAACAAAACAAAAAAACAGAAATCCTGTCTCAAGTGGGCTGAAACAATTGTGAACTTTATTGTCTCACACGATAATAAGTTCAGAAGTAATGGAGACTTGAGAGCTGTTTGGTTAACCCAGATCCTTCTCTCTCCCTTTTCTGCCACATATATGATCTGCTTCATCCCAAGGCTGTCTTACCTTAGTCACAAGATGGCTGTCAGAAGCAGTGGGGTTGCAGGTTTCTCTGGCACATCCAAAAGGAGAGAAAGAGAGACTCTTTCCCAGGCATGAAATAAAAAAACAACAGTTGAGTGTGATTAGGTTAAGTTAGGTCACGTGGACACCCTTTAATTATGAAAATCAGTTGGGGAAATGCACAGATGGCTTAAGTTAGATTATTGAAAAAATGCACAACTAAAATGGAATTACCGTGGTGGAATAAAAGTACTTGATACCTATTCTTGGAATGTGACATGAGGGCAGAGCTGGTCTCAGTTTCCTCTTGTATTGTAAGAGCTAACTGGGGAAGGGCTGACACTTGAACACCTATGGTTGTACTAGATTGTAATGTAAGTTAGATAAGCACCAAAAGCCCATTGTCTTCTGCTGTGCCAATAACTCATCGTGCTAATTGGGCTCAGCATTCAACCAATTACACTGACTCAGCCTCAAAACCTTCTCCACACAGTATCACAGGAACAATACTGTTAAGACATTACACAGTAATGTCTTCATTATGATAAATGTTTCTTTCCATGTAAATCATTTTGCCCTACTCCCTACAGCTAACCCATTGACTCAAGGGCATGAATGCTCCACAGAAAGAGCTGAACTCAGCCTAGAACTTAAAAATCATCACTCAGCTTTGTGTTTCCACTTAGATTATTGTTGATCGAGTAGCCAGCATTTGCTGAAAAAGGAAAGTGCATCCTCAAAGTTGCGCTTCATGCATCAAAAGCAAGGAGGTCTGAGCACAAAGCTTCACCGGAAGCCATAGTGCAGAGAGGCAGATGGTAGAAAAAATGGGAAATACCTTCACAGGTGAGTAAAATGTCCTTCTAGGACTGGGGCGAGAAGAGAGAAAGAGCAGGTAAAGGTCAAATGGTTTGCCTGGCTTCCCATATCCACTCCCACATCGCAGGCTGAAAAATCCAGAATGGTACTGTCAAAAGTAATCAGAAAATTCTGGCCCAAGCAGAGGACTTCTACCTTACTTCCTAAAGAAAAATTTAGAAAAACATCAAGCGCCTTAAGAAAGGCTCACAACAAAACAGAAAGGTAACAGCAAAGTAGAAATTGCAGTGTGACATAATTAAACAGAGAGAGGCATATTCCTGCACACCCCAAAGAGGACGCAGAGGATAGCTGAGGGTCCTGGCTATGAGCTCACCAGTGGACTGGCAGGGGGGATGGTGGGTAGGGAGAGAAGCCACTCAGTGAAGGAAAAAGTGACCCTGCAGCAGAAGACTACAGGGAAGACTGCCCAAGCCAATAATAAAATGAGAGCCACAGCTCGGCTTCAGAGATACAGCAGCATTCCCTTTCTCAGCCCCCCAACACTACCCTACAGAGTGAGCTAATCCGGTCCATCAGAGCAGGGAGAAGTGGGCAATGGAGGTGGCAGACCTGACAGCTAGAAGCAGAGGTCAAATACATCACAAAAGCCAAGCTGTTCATCAGAAATGGCAAGGAATTGTACCCTCTATGTTTACCCTGCCCCTGTGTTTTAGAAATCACTACATGGTCAGGCATGCCTACCTCTGCATCTCCAGCCACTCAACACCATCCACTCTTCTCCATGGTTACCAAGCTCCACCACTCTGATCTCCCTTCTTTTTCTTGACTTACCACTGAATGAAATGCTCTTCCCTTGCCTCTTTGTCCAGCTGGCTTCTCCCATCATTCAGATCTCAGTTTGTTGCTGTTGTTTGTTTTGCTTTTTTAGTAAAGACGTATTTCAAACCAAGCCATCATTCTTTCTGGTGAAATCTTTGAAGCATTCTCTTTAACTTTTAGGGAGACAAAATCAGAAACATCTGCTATCACCATTATTAGTTCACATTTTCTAAAAGTACTAGCCAAGAGAAATAAAACATAAATATTGGCAGAATTTAGGTGTGATTATGATATGCACTTAATATAATCATATACTCAGAATACCCAAGAAAATTTAAAAACTATTAGAAGTGATAAGAAAACTAAGTAGTTGTCACCACAGAACAAAAGCATTCATACAAAATCATCATGTAGAAAATATAGTGGGAGATCTTAGCTAAGATTACAAATTGAATACACACAACTAATTTTGCTTTTTCCTGAACTTCACCAAAACCATAGCACAGGGAATTTTTTAAGGGCATAAACTCACAGGGATAGGGAACAACAGAGAGAAAACAGCAGTAGAAATATGAAAGCTGTACCACAGATAGACAATAGATAACCCACTCAAGAAGGCCAAATCTCAAAGCAACAGGAAAAACTGAGAATTTACCCAATTCATAAAATAGACTCCTCAAAAGGTAAATGAAAATGAAAACACAGGGCAGTCTACTTCTGTTCATATTTCTGCTGGATGTCAATATCTGTTCTTTTAAACAGTTTTATTGATACACTATTTACATACCATAGTGTTCACCAGGCCAAATCGAACAGTTCAATGTTTCTTTAGCATATTCACAGAGTTGTGCAGCCATCACCATAATCTAATTTTAGAACATTTCCATAACTCTGGGTCTCAGTTGAAATGGTCCCTCCTTACAGATGTCCTCCACAATGACCTTTAATAGACCCACACCCCTTACTTCCTGTTTCTTTTCTTTAAGCATTAATAATGATAGGTGGATATTTTACAGAGGTACTGAGTTCCTTGTTTACTGTCAAACTTTCTCACTAGCATAAGCTCCATAAAGAGGGGGTTTGTCTCTCTTGACCTTCTTTGTAGTCCAGCTGGTAGCACAGCCCAGGGCCTGCCATGTAGTATGTGGTCACTAAAAACAGTTGCTGACTGGATGAACTGGTGATACATAATTATAGCAGGAGACTGAGAAGAACTCTGTGTATGATGGGAGACCAGCCATCGAAAGCAACACCATGTAGCACTGAGGAGGAACGCAAGCAGGAGGGCACTGAGCCAATAACCCCACTGTCCACCTGCTATTTGGAAGATCAGCCACCCCAGTGGGACTGAGGAAACCTCTTAGGTTCTTGGACAGTCAGAGAGAGTGAGGAAGGAAGGCCTCGGCGGTATGAGATAATCTCACTGATAAAAATGAGCAATCTCACACAATTAATTTGAAAAATAAAACAATATGATTGTATTTGCAGCTCATGCAGGCAAATCATTCAGATCGCTTACACTACTAACACATTAAAATATACAAAGTAAGTGTTCCTTTGATGCATCCACTCTATATCTGCTATTGTTAATGAAATGCCGAGTACAGGGTAGAGCAAAGGTCTGGAATTAGAACTTATATCTTCATTCTTCCACTGCTAGCTACGTGACTTTGAGCAAGTTACTTAACTGCTTTGTGCTTTGACTTATACATTTATAAAATAGATGTATTAATAGTTCCTATATGATAAGAGCTGTTGTATTAAATAGAAATGATCAGAAGAGTGCCTATCGTATACCGAGTGCCTTATAAAATTTATCCAGGAGCTGTAGAAGTAGCAGTAGTAGTTGTTATAGTGGTGTTTATACCACTGGTGGTGGTATAAACAGTAGTAGGGACCAGTAAAACAATAGAAGTGCAGCCCATCATGCTGTTTTATGGGGCCAGACAGTAAACTTTATCTCAGTGTCAAGCAGTGTCAAATACAAAGTACTAAATTAATATTGAATTGACATGTACTCACAATGTTTCTTAGCAGACTGCAAGATGACTTGACACAATTGATTTTTCCTCAAGAACTGAGTGAATCAGCAAATTTGTAGTCCCTGTTGTTGGCAAACTGAATCCAAGTAAATCATTCTCAACTTTGGCCCAGAGAGAGTGTCAGAAGGACAGCTGTATTCTTGGGTCCGAGACCGTGTGTGTACCAGAGATGATCTGCGTGAAACTGTGATTCTGTGTGTTGCAAGAAGAACACAAGAACATCATTCTTTTAGCAAGAGTGGACATTCCTGAAAAAATAAGCCATGGTATTCATAGGTCAAGGGAATCATGTCTTTATTTATTTATTTATTTATTTCTACCTCTTCCTAAAAAACAGAATTTCAGACACATGTAGGAGACGAAACTTCTTCCAAATCACTCCTCTGCTTACTTATGAGTGAGATTCACAAATAAAGAGCATTTTTTGCAACAGAAACTTATAAGTTCTATTAAGCATAGCTGTAGTTATTCTTGAAGCAAAAACTAATATTAAATTCATTTTAAAAAGTGAAAAATAGGGCTATTTATGTTTTGGGTAGTTATTTATTAATTAATCAAATAGTGACTGAATCTCCAATACAGGCCTAAGGTCTTATTAGTTATATCCAATGTCAAATTACTTATGGGAACTCAGTTTCTTTCATCTAAATGCATTCACATGTACATGAAAGTATGCTTTCATATCTTTGTGGCAATGAGAATATGATAAGAGTAGGAAAATGAGAATCAGCCTTTGACCTGACAATCCTGGGAGATAAGAAGCACATAAACTTTTAAAAGAGTTAACAGGGTGTGTCAGGGGCACCTGGGAGCAAGTGTAAAAGACAAAAAGCAAAAGCAAAATGTCTTCAGGAAGTAATGCAACAAGAAGGACCTAGAGATTGGGTTTGGGAGGTGAAGCTGGAGAATGGTGCCAAGAATGTGCAGGTTCACTTCCAAATGGGGAGCAGAGAACTTCTCTGAGTTTGTAGTAGGGTTTGAAATTTAGGCTGGACGGTATGGCATTGGGAGAGGCAGAATGTTCAAGAGAAAGGCTCTAAAAACCAACAAGCCAGAGTTTAAATTCAGTCTCCACCACTTAGTAGCTGTGTGATATTGTGTCAGTTTCAATTTCCTAATCCCTTAAATGGGAATAATGATGGTACCCACATTGTAGAGCTGTAATTGTTACTAAATAAAATAATCCATGTGGAGCACTAAGTACGTGGCTTATATAAAATGTTTAAATATGAGCTGTTGGTAATATTATTACTATGATTCAAGCCATGTTTATTGAGTGAGCACCTTCAATGTGACAGGAACTGTTCTAGGTGCTAAGGATACAGCAGTGAAAAAACATATATAATATGGTATTCAGGAAGTATTAAGTGCTATGAAAGAAAAACAAGGTGCGTTAGAGTGATGGAGGGAGCTGGGGGTAGTGGTAGGAGAAACAGTATTTGAGATTGAAAACGAGAACAGGTGCTAAATCATGTGAAGCCTCATGAGCCATGATAAGGACTTTGGACAATATTCTATTCATTGGAAGATTGACAGGGAATAATATGATGCAATTAACGACCTAAAAAAATCATTTTGGCTGCTAGGGAAATAGACTGTAAGGAGCAAAGAGTGGAACAGGAAAGCCACATTGCCAAATATTGAAATTACTCAGAAAAGAGATAATAGTGGGCTGGCCTAGGGTCAGCTAAGAGTGGATATGGTCAGAGTGATGGGGTTCAGGATACCTCTTTTTGTTCCAGGATATCTTTTGATAGTAGACCTGGAAAGTTTTGTCGGTAGATTGAATGTGAAGTGTAACAGAATGGGAAGAAACAAGGATGACTCCATACAAATGAGCATGTGCTGCACTCATATAATAAGATGAGGCTGACTTAGGAAAGAAAAGGATTGGCAGCAGAAATCAAGAGTTCTGTTTGAGACATAATAATTTGTGATACTTAGCAGAGATCTAAATGGATTGTAAAATAGGCAGCCAGGTGTATGAGTTTAGAGTTCAGGGTAGAGGTAAGGTGTCACAGACATAAATTCAGGAGCCATCAGCATTTGGATGACATATAAAGTCATGGAATGACTGAGATCACCTTTGGAGTGAATATAGCTGGAGAGAATGGAAGGCTGAGGGCCACGGCCTGGGGCACTTCAACATTTGGATGTCGGGAAGAGAGGCAGTGAGAGAAGTAGCCAGTGAGGTGCTGTGCTTCCCAGACATGTGGTCTAACTGCAACTGTGTGGTTCCCACAAGTGGAGGAAGTGTTTCCAAAACAAGGAAGTGAACAAATGTATGAAAAGCTGCCAAGAGGGTAAGTAAGATAAAGACTGAGACTGGCCGATGAATTTGGCAAGGTAGAGGTGGGTGAGGACCTTACAAGAGCTGCTTAAATAAAGTCTTGGTGAGGAGAGTCCAACTGGAGTAGATAGTAGAGACTAGTGCAGTCTAGCTCGTTCATAAAGTTTTATACTAAAAGGAAGAAAAAAATGAGTAAATACCTTCAGAGGGATATGAAAACAGGTGAGAACACTTCAAATAATGGAGATGTTATGGTATATTATATGCTTATGGAAATGATCCTGGAGATGGAGGAAACGGTGCTGGGGAGAGGGGAATGGCAGAAGCAAAGGGCACAACTAGGTAAGTCTGCCCTCAGTGGGAGTACAGGTAGTTCACCCACTGTTCCAGGAGAGACAGCAAAGTTTATGAGTACAGTTGTGGGTATTTTGGTAGATTTCATGATTGGTGGATTAAAAGGTTCTATTCTGTTTCCTTCTTTTTATCAATGAACAGGAAACAAAGGCATCAGATGGCCATTAGGATTGTGAGGGGAGTATAGGAGGTTTGAAGAAAGGGGAAGATGTGAAACAGGTATGTGAGAGAGTGGGGGAATTAATAAGAGAAATGTATATAATAGGACGGCTGAGCAGTATTGAGTGGCCATTTAAGGTTTGTGGTCATAAATTTTAAGTGAGACCCATCAGCATTTAAGTGTGTTTTTCTCCAGCCATGTTCAGAGGCTCAGGCTCAGGGGCAGAGCTAACCAAGAGTCAGATTTAGACAGGGGCATGGTGCTGTCCTATGCACTTCACCAAGGGAAGGAGGTGAAGTGCATGTGCAAGAGAGTGATTATAAAGAGAACCTTGCAATCCAAGCCAAATAGAGAGGGAGTGAGGTGGTGGGGTCAATGGATGGGAGGTCCTATAAGGAGAGCAGAATTACTGGAGTGGGAATTTTAGAGAAAGAGGGCTCCTGAAATAGGAGATGGAAATCAGAGAGCAGGACACCTACAATTATGATTATTTCTAACATACATACATAACGTACAGGTGTTTTTCAATTGCCTCTGCAGCATCCATTTATCCCTTCTAATAACCAAAGAAGCCTTGATAAGTGAATTCATCCTGTTATGGATTGAATTATGGCCACACACACACTCACACACACACACACATACACACACAAAGAGATATGCTGAAGTCCTAACCTCCAGTACCTGTGAAAGTGACCTTTTGTTTGGAAATAGAGTCTTTGTGGATATAATCAAGTAAGATGAGATCATTAGGGTAAGCCCAAATCTAATATAACTGGTATCTTTAATAAAAGAGGGAAATTTGGACATAGGCACATGAAGAAGAATTACGTGTAGCAACAGAGGCAGAGATGGGAGTTGGGCAGTTGCAAGCCAAGGAATGCCAAGGATTATTGGCAGCACAAAAAGAAAGGCATGCCACAAATTCTCCCCTAAAGCCTTCAAGAAAGCATTGTCCTACCAACACCTTGATTTTGAATTTCTGGCCTACAAAACTGTGAGGGAATAAATTTCTATTATTTTAAGCCACACACTTTGTGGTACTTTGTTATGGCAGCCCAAGCAAACTGATAGACTCTACCCCTAACTCAAGGAGATCAGCCAAGTCCATCCCTCTGGCCATGTGATTGCTTCAGGGATAAATGTGTGACTCAACAAGAGCCCAATAGGGCTTCAGGAGATATTTGCTGGGCTTCTGGGAAAGAAAAGCTCCTTCCTTCTTTTCCTGAGTTGCTGCCAAAACTCTCTTCCTGTTGGATGTGGAGAATGTTTTAGTCCTGAAAACTGCTGGCAGCCACCTTGAAACTCTAAGGGAGGAACTGCTCTCACACTGATGTCAGGATCAAGGAAACAAAGCAGAGATATTGAGAAAAAGGAACTGTTACCAGACCAAACTTGGGTCCCTCATCCTCCCGCAGTAAAACCAATCTACTGACAATGGGCTGTGGTGAAGGAAAATGCAGTGTTTATTGCAGGGCGCCAAGAAAGGAGTCCAGGCAGCTAGTGCTTAAAAGTCCCAAAATCCCTGATGACTTTCAGGGAAAGGTTTTTAAAGACAGGGTGAGGGAGATTGTTGCCAGGGTACACGGTCAGCTTATGAACATTTTTCTGACTGGTTGGTGGTGAGGCAATTGGGAGTCAACATCATCAACCTTCTGGTTCCAACCAGTCTGGGGTCTACATGCTTGCGGGCAGCATACAGTTAACTTCTTCCACCCGGTGGGGGTTTCAGTATCTGCAAAACAGCTCAGAGGACATGGATCAGAATATTATCTATAGCCCTTGAGGGGGAACAAAAGGTCCTTGACTTTGTTTAATGGCTAAACTATTATGATTTTGTCCTTTGCTTTTGCATTTTCTCACATCTCTGATTAAATTTATTCTTTGGAACCTGGATAAGACCTAGGAGGCTAGAGTTTTTCTACAAACAAGAGGCAAGCAGAGGACATGGGGGAGTCTGTCCTGGGAAAGCTCCATAGGGTCCAGCTGAGTTACAAAACTTTTTCTGCCCAGGATCAAACCAAACTTTACCTGGAAGTTTCGGTTACATGAACCAATGCATTCCCTTTGTTATTTAAGTCAGTGAGTTGACTTTTAGAGAAGCAACAATTTATATCTTTACCTGGTCTCACTGGTCATTTAAACACACCATCAGACATGCAACCCATATTGACAAAGATGGACTTAACATTCCCCTCAGCTTTACTAAACTTTAGACAGGCTTCTTCCTGACTCTAGGTCCCTGACCTCCCTTTACTTAGAGCATTTACTTTAGAAAACTTTCTATCATAAACTCTTTCTCTGCCCCTTTGAGTAAATCTTTCTAAAAGCTTCTTGCTATTATAACAACCCAGGAATGTCTTTCTCAAGGACCTGGGAGTCACCACTTTGAAACATACTCATCAAAGAGACAGCATCCCTATCTCCTGGTCTTCGGGGAAGTATAGGAGCTTAACTTCAATAAGCACCAATTAGCAAGCACAGGTGGCCTAATCACATTGATCAGCCTCCTCCCTGACGTCTTCCAGGAATTACCACTGGTTCGTCTCAGCACTTTTAACACTCCTGCCTTTCATTCCAGGAGACCTGAGTTCAGTCTCTCTATTCTATTACAATGGTCTTGAATAAAGTCTCTCTTGCCTGTTTAACTACATCCAGTGCATTTTTTCTTTGATATTGCGGGCAGCATACAGTTAACTTCTTCCACCCGGTGGGGGTTTCAGTATCTGCAAAACAGCTCAGAGGACATGGATCAGAATATTATCTATAGCCCTTGAGGGGGAACAAAAGGTCCTTGACTTTGTTTAATGGCTAAACTATTATGATTTTGTCCTTTGCTTTTGCATTTTCTCACATCTCTGATTAAATTTATTCTTTGGAACCTGGATAAGACCTAGGAGGCTAGAGTTTTTCTACAAACAAGAGGCAAGCAGAGGACATGGGGGAGTCTGTCCTGGGAAAGCTCCATAGGGTCCAGCTGAGTTACAAAACTTTTTCTGCCCAGGATCAAACCAAACTTTACCTGGAAGTTTCGGTTACATGAACCAATGCATTCCCTTTGTTATTTAAGTCAGTGAGTTGACTTTTAGAGAAGCAACAATTTATATCTTTACCTGGTCTCACTGGTCATTTAAACACACCATCAGACATGCAACCCATATTGACAAAGATGGACTTAACATTCCCCTCAGCTTTACTAAACTTTAGACAGGCTTCTTCCTGACTCTAGGTCCCTGACCTCCCTTTACTTAGAGCATTTACTTTAGAAAACTTTCTATCATAAACTCTTTCTCTGCCCCTTTGAGTAAATCTTTCTAAAAGCTTCTTGCTATTATAACAACCCAGGAATGTCTTTCTCAAGGACCTGGGAGTCACCACTTTGAAACATACTCATCAAAGAGACAGCATCCCTATCTCCTGGTCTTCGGGGAAGTATAGGAGCTTAACTTCAATAAGCACCAATTAGCAAGCACAGGTGGCCTAATCACATTGATCAGCCTCCTCCCTGACGTCTTCCAGGAATTACCACTGGTTCGTCTCAGCACTTTTAACACTCCTGCCTTTCATTCCAGGAGACCTGAGTTCAGTCTCTCTATTCTATTACAATGGTCTTGAATAAAGTCTCTCTTGCCTGTTTAACTACATCCAGTGCATTTTTTCTTTGATATCTCAGGATCTCCCGTACTTTACATCCTGCTTTAGCCACTACACAAAAAATTCAAAATGTTCACAATAAAATGTTTTGCTAGTGCACCCTTAGTCTGACATTTTCCTGACTACCTTGTTTCAATGAGATGAGCAGCTTCAGTCCTTCACCCACAGCAGGGGCCCAGCATTCCCAGGATGAGCAATACCAGCAGCACTTTCCCACTGCACCTTGTTTGGATCTTTTCCAGTTCATTTTATGCTCTAAATTTCCTCCCTCCATACCTTTTTCTCTTTGCCCTGAAGCTTCCTTCCCTGGCTGTGGCTTCCTCTCTCTCCCACAGCCAGGTTCTCCTTCCAAGTCAGACCACCTGAAGGTCTTTTCCTTGTTTACAGAAGGATCATCAGCTACATCCTCTCACACTGAGTGGGCAGACTGCTTCAAACAGGAAATGTCTTTGAAATGGCTGGTGGAGGCATCCTGATTTGTTAGGAAAGCATGCCAGGAGGCCAACCTCTTTGGAGTATTTCATTCTGAAATATTTCTCTTGAGTGGGCACAAAGCTCTAGGTGAAATTCTCAACTGAGAAATCTTTTTTTGTTTTCTTTTGTTTTGGTTTTATAATAGTAACATTTAAACAGCAAACAGTAAAAATTAGAAATCAGTCTTTCAATTTAAGTTTTGCTCTGATGACACTGGTAAGCACTATCATTGAGCAAGAATGTTGCAAAGAGATAATATAATTAGCCTTTAACTTTCTTGCTTCCTCAGGACACATCTTCCCACCTGATTGATTATCTGAGTGCTCTGTTTCTATTTTGACTCCCCTTGTTCCAAGCTCACATCAGAGTTTTTGAATTTCCTTGAAGGAGGCATCAGGAAAAAAGAAATATAGGACAGATCTTCCTCCTCAGACCTTAGGAGCCTCATGCTGGGATTGTGGGTAGAATCTTATGCTTTCTCTACTCTCTCCTTGGAGGAATACTGCAGCAGCTCAGCTTCCAGTCTCTTTCATCTCATTGTCCCAATGTTAGGAGAGCTCAGTCCCACTGCTAGCACTAATGAGGGAGCCATTATTGAGTCTTATGAATGACAGTGATATAATAAAGTTGTTGGTAACAAATAGATTTGACTGTACTGTGGAGACTGCCAAGGAGGGGCCAGGAAGAGACTAGGAAAATCAGTTACTGGGGTGAGTTCTATCCAGAAATGGGATGAAGATTGTCATAACAGCAACAGTGATCCATAAGTTGGTTTTAGAAATCATTAGTCATAAAAATCACTAGGATTTGGTGACTGATTGGATGTAAATGGGAGGAAGTTAGGGAGTTGGAGATTTCAAGAATGACACCCAGGTTTCATGTCAGAGCATCAGGGTAGAAAGTAATAGCTGACATTCATTGATATTTTCTATTTGTCTAGCACCATTCTCAGCCTTCTACACATAGCCTCACTAATACAACAAAATTTTGAGGTATGTACAACTGCTATGCATATTACACAAATTAGGAAAAGGGAACATAGAAGGTAAGTAGTTTGCTCTAAATCACACAGCCAGTAAGTGTTGGAGCCAGGATTTGATCTGGCCACACTGTTTCAGAGTCCATGCTTCTAATTTCCATGACATTCACTGAGGACAGTGTTTAAAAGATAAGATGTTCAGTTGAGTTCTGAGCTGGCTGAGGTTCAGGTGCTTTGGAGACATCCTAGGTAAGATGTCACATAAATCATTTATGTATACAGGGCTCACTCTGGGGTAAGGATGGGGTAGAATGTAGAGAGTTGAGTCATTAGCATGAAGACAGTCATTGAAATCAAGCAGTAGATACAATTGATTGCCCAGGGAGAGTGCAGAAATGGAGGAGCAAAAATCCAACACTGAGTCCTGAGGAACACCAATATTTAAAGGGGAGTTAGACAAGGAGGAGTTAACAAAGGGGGTAAAAGAAGCTTACTGAGAGGTAGGAAGAAAATCAGGAAAGTGTGATGTCATAAAACACAGGAAAAAATGGTCAACAATGGCAAATACTGCTGGAAGAAAGGCAAGAATTTCAAAGTGCCTAATGTTCTGATGTGGAGAACTAAACCTGTGTGATGGAGGATAAGGATGGAGCCAACACAGAAGGATGGATGAAGATAAAGGAGAGAGAAGAGGAGCAGTGGACCAGGCCTATGCAATCTATTGTAATATGCTGTGTAAAGGCTGGTAAGCATTTTCCTAGCCTTGCCAGACAATTGTGAATATTGTTGTTTGATATAACCCAAAGTGGACAAGTGGTAGTTTCTCAAAGATTAGTTGCAATAAGGAATCTGAAATCACATTAGTGCAATTTTCATATTCTGTTACATTAAAATCCATTGATTTATTTTGCATCCAGTCCTACTAGATTATGTAAGAACAGGAATAAATTTAACTAAGTGGTTATATTTGGATCAACAATGTCCAATTAGATTATGAAATAGGAGACACTGGTAAAGAGACACAAATGAGATATCCGTCAATCAAAGAGCACAAATAAGATATTTAGAAAAAAGTAAGTAGTTTAGAATGGGGGTGACAGGTAGAGGATGAGAGAGAAACTCATTACAGGGGTGGGAAATAAGCTAGGACAGTGTTATGGGTTGAACTGTGTGCTTCTGAAAGATATGCTGAAGTCCTAAACCTGGTACCTGTGAATGTGACCTCATTTGGAAATAGGTTCTTTGCAGATGGACTCAAGTTAAAAAGTGTTAAGATGAGAACAGTGGACCCCTAATCCACTGTAACTGGTGTCCTTATAAAAAGAGGAACATGCCATATGAACAGAATGACACACAGGGAGAATGCGACGTGACAACAGGCAGAGACTGGAATAGGTTTCAACATATGAATATTGGGAGGACACAACTATTCATTCTATAGCAAATTCCAAACTACTTACTGTCTTAGTTCATTAGGATTGGGCTTGCAATATAAAATTTAAAATGCTGACTGCCTCTCCTCAAAATTAAGCAGTAACAAGTTCCCTATTAAAAATTTGAGAAGGGAAACTATCTTGAAGATGGTGGAAGAGTAAGACATGGAGATCACCTTCCTCCCCACAAATACATCAAAAATACATCTACATGTGGAACAATTCCTTCAGAACACCTACTGAACACTAGCAGAAGACCTCAGACCTCCCAAAAGGCAAGAAACTCCCCCACGTACCTGGGTAGGGCAAAAGAAAAAAGAAAAAACAGAGACAAAAGAATAGGGACAGGACCTGCACCTTGGGCAGGGAGCTGTGAAGGAGGAAAAGTTTCCATACACTAGGAAGACCCTTCACTGGCGGAGACATGGGCTGAGCATGGGGGGAAGCTTCAGAGACATGGAGGAGAGCGCAGCAACAGGGGTACAGAGGGAAAAGCGGAGAGATTCCCGCACAGAGGATCGGTGCCACCCAGCAGTCCCAACCTGAGAGGGACGGGTGGGGGCTGTTCACCCACTGGGACGGGTGGGGGCTGGAAGCTGAGGCTCAGACTTCAGAGGTCAGACCCCAGGGAGAGGACTGGGTTTGGCTGCGTGATCACAGACTGAAGGGGGCTAGTGCATCACAGTTAGCCTGGAGGGAGTCCAGGAAAAAGTCTGTACCTGCCTAAGAGGCAAGAGACCATTGTTTCGGGGTGCAAGAGGAGAGGAGATTCAGAGCACCGCCTAAACGAGATCCAGAGATGGGCACGAGCTGAGGCTATCAGCTCGGACCCCAGAGACAGGCATGAACCACTAATGCTGCTGCCACTGCCAACAAGAAGCCTGTGAGCAAGCACAGGTCACTATCCATACCTCCCCTCCTGGGAGCCTGTGCAGCCTGCCAATGCCAGGGTCCCGTGATCCAGGGACAACTTCCCTGGGAGAACACATGGCATGCCTCAGGCTGGAGCAAGGTCATGCTGGCCTCTGCTGCCGCAGGCCCACCACGCATTCCAATTATGACTACTATACCCCTCCATCTCCCTGGCTTGAGTGAGCAAGACCCCCTAATCAGCCACTGCTTTAACCCCCTCCTGTCTGTGCAGGGAACAGATGCCTGAGGTTGGCCTACACACAGAGGCAGGGCCAAATCCAAAGCTGAACCCCAGGAGCTGTGCGAACAAAGAAGAGAAAGGGAAATCTCTCCCAGCAGCCTCAGGAGCAGCGGATTAAACTGCCACAATCAACTTGATGAACCCTGCATTGGTGGAATACCTGAATAGACAAAGAATCATCCCAAAATTGAGGCAGTGGACTTTGGGATCAATTGTAGACTTCAGGTTTGTTCTCAGAGTCTGATTTGTTTCTGGTTTTTATGTTTATCTTAGTTTAGTTTTTAGTGCTTGTTATCATTGGTGGATTTGTTTATGGGTTTTGTTGCTCTGTTACTTTTTTAATGTTTTACTTATTTTATTATTTTTTAATATATCTTTTAATTAAAAAATTTTTTTTTCTTTTTTCTTTTTTTCTGTGTATGTTTCTTTGTGTGATATTGTCTGTCTAGGTTTACTTTTACCATTTGTCCTAGTGTTCCGACTGTTCATTTTGCTGTTGTTGTTATTTGTTTCTTTGTTTTCTTTTTATGAATGTGTGTATGTATGTTTCTTTGTGTGATTTTGCCTCTTTAGTTTTGCTTTTAACATTTAGTTTGGGATTCTATCTGTTTGGTTTTTTTCTTCTTTTTTTCCTTTTTTTTTCCTTCCATTTCTTCTGAGCCATCTGGCTGTCAGGATCTTGCTGCTCCAGCTGGGTGTTAGGCCTGACTTTCCGAGGTGGGAGAGCCAAGTCCAGGACATTGCACCACCAGAGACCTCCCGGCCCCATGTAATACCAATCAGCGAGAGCTCACCCAGAGATCCCCATCTCAATGCTAAGACCCAGCTCCACCCAATGGCCAGCAAGCTCCAGTGCTGGACACCCCATGCCAAACAACTAGCAAGACAGGAACACAACACCACCCATTATCAGAGAGGCTGCCTAAAGTCATACTAAGGTCACAGATACCCCAAAACACACCACCAGACACAGCCCTGCCCACCAGAAGGATAAAATCCAGCCCCACTGACCAGAACACAAGCACCAGTCTCCTCCACCAGAAAACCTACACAAGGCACTGAACCAACCTCACCCACTGCGGGCAGACACCAGAAACAATGGGAACTATGAACCTGCAGCCTGCAAAAAGGAGACCCCAAACACAGTAAGTTAAACAAAATGAGAAGACAGAGAAATATGCAGCAGATGAAGGAGCAAGGTAAAAACCCACCAGAACAAACAAATGAAGAGGAAATTGGCAGTCTATCTGAAAAAGAATTCAGAGTAATTATAGTAAAGATGAATCAATAGTAAAGATGAATCAAAGTCTTGGAAACAGAATGGAGAAAATACAAGAAACATTTAACAAGTATCTGGAAGAACCAAAGAGCAAACAAACAATGATGAACAACACAATAAATGAAATTTAAAATTCTCTAGAAGGAATCAGTAGCAGAATAACTGAGGCAGAAGAATGGATAAGTGATCTGGAAGGTAAAGTAGTGGAAATAACTGCCACAGAGCAGAATTTTTTAAAAAAATTGAAAAGAATTGAGGACAGTCTCAGAGACCTCTGGAACAAATTAAATGCAACAACATTTGAATAACACGGGTCCCAGAAAAAGAAGAGAAAAAGAAAGGGTCTGAGAAAATATTTTAAGAGATTATAGTTGAAAAATTCCAAAACATGGGAAAGGAAATAGTTAATCAAGTCCAGGAAGCACAGAGAGTCCTATACAGGATAAATCCAAGGATAAACATGCCAAGACACATATAAATCAAACTATCAAAAATTCAATACAAAGAAAAAATATTAAAAGCAGCAAGGGAAAAACAACAAATAACATACAAGGGAATCCCCATAAGGTTAAAAGCTTATCTTTCAGCAGAAACTCTGCAAGGCACAGGGGAGTGGCAAGACATATTTAAAGAGATGAAAGTGAAAAAGCTACAACCAAGGTTACTCTACCCAGCAAGGATCTCATTCAGATTCAACACAGAAATTAAAACCTTTGCAGACAAGCAAAACTAAGAGAATTCAGCACCACCAAACCAGCTGTACAACAAATGCTGAAGGAACTTCTTTACGCAGGAAACACAAGAGAAGGAAAAGACCTACAAAAACAAACCCAAAACAATTAAGAAAATGGTAATAGGAACATGCATATCAATAATTACCTTAAATGTAAATGGATTAAATGCTCCAACCACAAGATATAGACTAGCTGAATGGATACAAACACAAGACCTGTATATATGCTCTCTACAAGAGACCCACTTCAGACCTAGGGACACATACAGACTGAAAGTGAGGGGATGGAAAAAGATGTTCCATGCAAATGGAAATCAAAAGAAAGCTGGAGTAGCAATTCTCATACCAGACAAAATAGACTTTAAAATAAAGACTATTAAAAGAGACAAAGAAGGACACTGCATAATGATCAAGGGATCAATCCAAGAAGAAGATGTAACAATTGTAAATATTTATGCACGCAACATAGAAGCACCTCAATACATAAGGCAAATGTTGACGGCCATAAAAGGGGAAATTGACAGTAACAAAATCATAGTAGGGGACTTTAACACCCCACTTTCACCAATGCACAGATCATCCAAAATGAAAATACATAAGGAAGCACAAGCTTTAAATGACACATTAAACAACATGGACTTAATTGATATTTATAGGACATGCCATCCAAAAACAACAGAATACACGTTCTTCTCAACTGCTCATGGAACGTTTTCCAGGATAGATCATATCTTGGGTCACAAATCAAGCCTTGGTAAATATAAGAAGATTGAAACAGTATCAAGTATCTTTTCTGACTACAACAGCAAAGATCAATAAAATTAAAAGCTGTTTCTCTGAGAAGATAAAATTGGTAAACCGTTAGCCAGGCTATCAAGAAAAAAAAGGGAGAAGACTCAAATCAACAGAATTAGAAATGAAAAAGGAGAAATTACAACTGACACTGCAGAAACACAAAGGATCATGAGAGATTACGACAAGAAATTATATGCCAATAAAATGGACTACCTGGAAGAAATAGACAAAGTCTTAGAAAAGCACAACCTTCCAAGACTGAACAAGGAAGAAATAGAAAATATAAACAGACCAATCACAAGCACTGAAATTGAAACTGTGATTTAAAATTTTTCCAACAAACAAAAGCCCAGGACCAGGTGGCTTCACAGGTGAATTCTATCAAACATTTAGAGAAGAGCTAACACCTATCCTTCTCAAACTCTTCCAAAATACAGCAGAGGGAGGAACACTCCCAAACTCATTCTGCGAGGCCACCATCACCCTGATACCAAAACCAGACAAAGATGTCACAAAGAAAGAAAACTATAGGCCAGTATCACTGATGACCATAGATGTAAAAATCCTCAACAAAATACTAGCAAACAGACTCCAACAGCACATTAAAAGGATCATACACCATGATCAAGTGGGGTTTATCCCAGGAATGCAAGGATTCTTCAGTATACACAAATCAATCAATGTGATAAACCATACTGTCAAACTGAAGGAGAAAAACCATATGATCATCTCAATAGATGCAGAAAAAACTTTTGACAGAAAACTATAAGACACTGATTAAAGAAATTAAAGATGCTACAAACGGAGAGATACACCATGTTCTTGGATTGGAAGAATCAACATTGTGAAAATGACTATACTAGCCAAAGCAATCTACAGATTCAGTTCAATCCCTACCAAACTATCAATGGCATTTTTCACAGAACTAGAACAAAAAATTGCACAATTTGTATGAAAACACAAAAGATCCCGAAGAGCCAAAGCAATCTTGAGAAAGAAAAACAGAGCTGGAACAATCAGGCTCCCTGACTTCAACCTATACCACAAAGCTACAGTAATCAAGACAGTATGGTACTGGCACAAAAACAGACATACAGATCAATGGAACAGGATAGAAAGCCCAGAGATAAACCCATGCACATATGGTCACCTTGTTTTTGATAAAGGAGGCAAGAATATACAGTGGAGAAAAGACAGCCTCTTCAAAAAGCGGTGCTGGGAAAACTGGACAGCTACATGTAAAAGAATGATATTAGAACACTTTCTAACACCATACACAAAAATAAACTCAAAATG
>NC_041221.1:115980360-115982213 GCF_002837175.3 Physeter macrocephalus
TAAAAGGGGAAATTGACAGTAACAAAATCATAGTAGGGGACTTTAACACCCCACTTTCACCAATGCACAGATCATCCAAAATGAAAATACATAAGGAAGCACAAGCTTTAAATGACACATTAAACAACATGGACTTAATTGATATTTATAGGACATGCCATCCAAAAACAACAGAATACACGTTCTTCTCAACTGCTCATGGAACGTTTTCCAGGATAGATCATATCTTGGGTCACAAATCAAGCCTTGGTAAATATAAGAAGATTGAAACAGTATCAAGTATCTTTTCTGACTACAACGTTGTGAGACTAGATATCAATTACAGGGGAAAAAAACTGTAAAAATTACCAAAATATGGAGGCTCAACAATGTGTTACTAAATAACAAAGAGATCACTGAAGAAATCAAAGAGAAAATAAAAACATAACTAGAAATAAATGACAATGAAAACACAAGGACCCAAAACCTATGGGATGCAGCAAGAGCATTTCTAAGAGGGAAGTTATAGCAATACAATCCTACATCAAGAAACTTGAAAAATCAGAAATAAACAATCTAACCTTACACCTAAAGCAATTAGAGAAAGAAGAACAAAAAACCCCAAAGTTAGCAGAAGGAAAGAAATAATAAAGATCAGATCAGAAATAAATGAAAAAGAAATGAAGAAAACAAAGCAAAGATCAATAAAATTAAAAGCTGTTTCTCTGAGAAGATAAAATTGGTAAACCGTTAGCCAGGCTATCAAGAAAAAAAAGGGAGAAGACTCAAATCAACAGAATTAGAAATGAAAAAGGAGAAATTACAACTGACACTGCAGAAACACAAAGGATCATGAGAGATTACGACAAGAAATTATATGCCAATAAAATGGACTACCTGGAAGAAATAGACAAAGTCTTAGAAAAGCACAACCTTCCAAGACTGAACAAGGAAGAAATAGAAAATATAAACAGACCAATCACAAGCACTGAAATTGAAACTGTGATTTAAAATTTTTCCAACAAACAAAAGCCCAGGACCAGGTGGCTTCACAGGTGAATTCTATCAAACATTTAGAGAAGAGCTAACACCTATCCTTCTCAAACTCTTCCAAAATACAGCAGAGGGAGGATAAAAACTCTCTAGAAAGTAGGCATAGAGGGAACCTACCTCAGCATAATAAAGGCCATATGTGACAAACCCACAGCCAAGACTGTTCTCAATGGTGAAAAACTGAAACCATTTCCTCGAAGATCAGGAACAGGACAAGGTTGTCCACTCTCACAACTATTATTCAACATAGTTTTGGAAGTTTTAGCCACTTCAATCAGAGAAGAAAAAGAAATAAAAGGAATCCAAATTGGAAAAGAAGTAGTAAAACTGTCACTGTTTTCAGATGACATGATACTATACATAGAGAATCCTAAAGTTGCCACCAGAAAACTATTAGAGCCAATAAAGGAAGTTGGTAAAGTTGCCGGATACAAAATTAATGCACAGAACTCTCTTGCATTCCTATACACTAATGATGAAAAGTCTGAAAGAGAAATTAAGGAAACACTCCCATTCACCATAGCAACAAAAAGGTTGAAATGCCTAGGAATAAACTTACCTAAGGAGACAAAAGATGTGTATGCAGAAAACGATAAGACACTGATGAAAGAAATTAAAGAAGATACAAAGAGATGGAGAGATATACAAAGAGATGGAGAGATATTCCATGTTCTTGGACTGGAAGAATCAACATTGTGAAAATGACTCTACTACCCAAAGCAATCTACAGATTCAATGCAATCCCTATCAAACTACCAATGGCATTTTTCACAGAACTAGAACAAAAAATTTCACAATTTGTATGGAAACACAAAAGACCC
>NC_041221.1:115983549-116006567 GCF_002837175.3 Physeter macrocephalus
AAACCCTTTCCTCGGAGAACAGGAACAGGACAAGGTTGTCCACTCTCACAACTATTATTCAACATAGTTTTGGAAGTTTTAGCCACTTCAATCAGAGAAGAAAAAGAAATAAAAGGAATCCAAATTGGAAAAGAAGTAGTAAAACTGTCACTGTTTTCAGATGACATGATACTATACATAGAGAATCCTAAAGTTGCCACCAGAAAACTATTAGAGCCAATAAAGGAAGTTGGTAAAGTTGCCGGATACAAAATTAATGCACAGAACTCTCTTGCATTCCTATACACTAATGATGAAAAGTCTGAAAGAGAAATTAAGGAAACACTCCCATTCACCATAGCAACAAAAAGGTTGAAATGCCTAGGAATAAACTTACCTAAGGAGACAAAAGATGTGTATGCAGAAAACGATAAGACACTGATGAAAGAAATTAAAGAAGATACAAAGAGATGGAGAGATATACAAAGAGATGGAGAGATATTCCATGTTCTTGGACTGGAAGAATCAACATTGTGAAAATGACTCTACTACCCAAAGCAATCTACAGATTCAATGCAATCCCTATCAAACTACCAATGGCATTTTTCACAGAACTAGAACAAAAAATTTTACAATTTGTATGGAAACACAAAGACCCCGAATAGCCAAAGCAATCTTGAGAAAGAAAAACGGAGCTGGAGGATTCAGGCTCTCGGACTTCCGACGATACTAGAAAGCTACAGTAATCAAGACAGTGTAGTACTAGCACAAAAACTGAAATATAGATTAATGGAACAGGATAGAAAGCCCAGAGATAAACCCACGCACGTATGGTCAACTTATCTTTGTTAAAGGAGGCAAGAATATACAATGGAGAAAAGACAGCCTCTTCAATAAGTGGTGCAGGGGAAACTGGACAGCTACATGTAAAAGAATGAAATTTGAACACTTCCTAATACCATACACAAAAATAAACTCAAAATATATTAAAGACCTAAATGTAAAACTCTTAGAAGAAAACATAGGCAGAACACTCTATGACATAAATCACTGTGAGATCCTTTTTGACACACATCCTAGAGAAATGTAAATAAAAACAAAAATAAACAAATGGGACCTAATGAAACTTAAAAGCTTTGCAGAGCAAAGGAAAACATAAACAAGGTGAAAAGACAACCCTCAGAATGGGAGAAAATATTTGCAAATGAAACAACTGACATAGGATTAATCTCCAAAGTATACAAGCAGCTCATGCAGTTGAATCTCAGCAAAACGAACAACCCAATCCAAAAATGGGCAGAAGACCTAAATAGACATTTCTCCAAAGAAGACATACAGATTGCCAACAAACACATGAAATGATGCTCAACATCACTAATCATTAGAGAAATGCAAATCAAAACTACAATGAGGTATCACCTCACACCAGTCAGAATGGCCTATTAAAGGCCTAAATGTATAACTCTTAGAAGAAAACATAGGCAGAACACTCTATGACATAAATCACTGTGAGATCCTTTTTGACACACATCCTAGAGAAATGTAAATAAAAACAAAAATAAACAAATGGGACCTAATGAAACTTAAAAGCTTTGCAGAGCAAAGGAAAACATAAACAAGGTGAAAAGACAACCCTCAGAATGGGAGAAAATATTTGCAAATGAAACAACTGACATAGGATTAATCTCCAAAGTATACAAGCAGCTCATGCAGTTGAATCTCAGCAAAACGAACAACCCAATCCAAAAATGGGCAGAAGACCTAAATAGACATTTCTCCAAAGAAGACATACAGATTGCCAACAAACACATGAAATGATGCTCAACATCACTAATCATTAGAGAAATGCAAATCAAAACTACAATGAGGTATCACCTCACACCAGTCAGAATGGCCATCATCAAAAAATCTACAAACAATAAATGCTGGAGAGGGTGTGGAGAAAAGGGAACTCTCTTGCACTGTTGTTGGGAATGTAAATTGACACAGCCACTATGGAGAACAGTATGCAGGTTCCTTAAAAAACTAAAAATAGAACTACCATATAACCCAGCAATCCCACTACTGGGCACATACCCGGAGAAAACCATAATTCAAAAGAGACATGTACCACAATGGTCATTACAGCATTATTTACAATAGTGAGGGCACGGAAGCAACCTAAGTGTCCATCCACAGATGAATGGATAAAGAAGATGTGGCACATATATACAATGAAATATTACTCGGCCATAAAAAGAAATGAAACTGAGTTATTTTTAGTGAGGTGGATGGACTTAGAGTCTGTCATACAGAGTGAAGTAAGTCAGAAAGAGAAAAACAAATATCATATGGTAACACATATATATAATAAATAAATAACAATAAAATGAAGAACAAAGATATGGAGGAAAATGGATAAAAGGGCTATGTTAATAAAAATGGAGCTTAATGAGCTATTGAGATGTAAAGAAACAAAGTTCAGTCACACATTTAAAATATTCATTAAAAGCAGAATTGACAAAGCAGAAAATGAAATTTTGAGATGAACATTGAGAACCACTCTATGAATACAGAGGAAAAGGAACTGGTGATAGAAATGAATGAGAGGTACTCTTGCAATTGCAAAAGTCAGAGAAAGGACATGTAACGTCATATTATTGAAATGAAAGAGAGCTAACTTTGAAGATTGCCAAAAAAAATCTAGCTGGGCTGAATAAAGCTCTGCATACGCATACCAAACCTGAATACACATATGACACACCTACAACGAGGAAAAATTAAGAAAATATGTAAAATATGTAAACTTTTTAAAGGCGGAGGGGAAACGGAGGAACAAAAAAAAGGAAAGTTAGTCTGGACATAGACTTCACCTTTAAACACTAACTGTCCTAGGACAAGGGAATAGTAGCTACATAGTTTCGAGTAAATATGTTTTATGTCAGTCATCAGTTTGACATTTATATGTGCAAACAGCTAAAACATATTTGCATGTATGTAAGTGCTCAGAAATCTTTGTACCCTTCTAATGGAAAAGGTGCACCAGTTGACAAAATTTTAATCAAAAATAAGAACTCAAGATTAGGGACCTAAGAGTAGGTATCAAAAATCAGTTAATGTTGACTTAGTCTAAATAATTATTACAAACATAATTTTAAATATAATAATTTCAAAAATTATTTTGTATTAATAAGCTAGGTGAGAAGTCATAGACCATTACAAAACTGAAAGGCATCCTAAATTTTCTACCTTAAAAGAAGAAAGGGGATTAAAGTATGGTAATTCCTTTTCACCAATGATTAAGAAAAAATAAATTCATATATAATTATTTGTACAGGTATATAATTGTAATGTGTCACAGAGACTTATTAGTTGAAGAAGAGCGCGTGTATAACTTCCAAATCACCAGAAGAATCAAAATTTGGTAACATTTGCATTATAATCATCAGGAAAATATGAAAAGTATGTATTAAGAATAAAAACCAGAATGAGGCAAGTAAGATCAGTGGCATTTCTAATGACAGCAGTAGAAATAGTTAATTGGAATAAAAAACATTATCCAAATATGTAATTTTTAGTTGTGTGGTTTTTGCAACAGAAACATAAAAAGTATCAAAGCAAAGTTAAGAGAAAGGTGTTGCCAATCACGTTACTCAAACACAGAAACACACTCACACTCACACACACACACACACACACACACACACACACACACACACAAAGGCAATGAAGCAGAATAGGCAATGTTAGTATCTAGTATCAGAAAACAGAATAGAGGGCAAAAAAAGCATCAAGGGGATCTTATTATAATTTCTAAGACATTATAATAGATGTAGACATTTATGTATTAAATAAAAGTGTGTTGTGTGTATACTTTTTTAAAGGTGAATGGACACTTCCAGGATTTTGTAACCAACTCAACTTATTAATATTAAATTTTATACTTATATTTTATGCTTTTCCTTTTCATCTTTCCAAGATTGAATCTTCTAATAAATAGTTCATTAATAAATCATAGCAGAAAACAAACAAACAAACAAAAAACCACGTTTGAGAGGTGCAAGCCAAGGAATGCCAAGGCTGAACAACTACCACCAGAAGCCAGGAAAAGGCAAGGAAGGATCCTACCAAGTCTCAGAGGGATCATGACCCTGCTAAGACCTTGATTCCGACTTCTAGCCTCCAGAACTGTGAGAGAATACATTTCTGTTGTGTTAAGTGCCCCCCCCATTGTGTTCCTTTGTTACAGCAGCTCTGTGAAACGAATACAGATGGAGTAGTACAATGGGTCATGTTCCTAATTATTCACTCCTTTTTACCACAAGAGGAATCCTACATCACCACCCATTTGCCATCTGACTTTCAGTCCCTATTATGGGAATGAATATACGTTATTGCTCCACTGGAGTTGAGCTCGACCACAGGACTTGCTTTGGCCAGTAGAAGTGATGTTCACCACACTGGAGCAGAAGATTTAAGTATCACCAGGCATTTCTGTTGGCTCTGTTGCTCCTTCCCTTCTGCCAATAGTATGGTAGGTCCCAGACAGGGACTGTGCCTTTAGGCTGGGGCTATTTCTTTAGCCTCTATGTCAGAGATACAACCAATATACATGCCACATCAACACTGTTGAAACCTATAGAGATTTGAAGTCATCGTTACTTCAACAGAATTTTAAAATATCTAGGGCCTCAAAAAATTCAGACAAATGAATTCCTCCTCATCAGGATTCATGTTTTTAATATCAGATTGCAATAATCATTAAATAATTCTATCTATGAAGGCTACTTAGACATTGGCATTTAAAGTCTTTTCGTGATGTTCTAACACTGTACTGCTTACTGCAAGTAAATTACCTCAGTTTCTTCACTCTAAAAAATGTCAATAATACAAACTTAGCTCATAGTTCTATTAAACTTATCAGTTACCTATAGATAGATGTTATACTCTATTTCTTACACAAATGGAGTCCTGACATTGTTTCCTCCATTAGTCATGAGTGAGGCATGTTACACACAGAGGTCAGAGCTAGAAGTATGAGGCGACCAGAGGACAGCTATGTTGTTGCACAGCCATATGACTGCAGCCAAATTTCCTAACTTCTTAGAGCTAGTTTCTCAAATTTCTTTTTTTAACATCTTTATTGGAGTATAATTGCTTTACAATGGTGTGTTAGTTTCTGCTTTATAACAGAGTGAATCAGCTATATGTATACATATATCCCCATATCTCCTCCCTCTTGCATCTCCCTCCCACCCTCCCTATCCCATCCGTCTAGGTGTTCACAAAGCACCGAGATGATCTCCCTGTGCTATGCAGCTGCTTCCCACTAGCTATCTATTTTACATTTGGTAGTGTATATATGTCCATGCCACTCTCTCACTTTGTCTCAGCTTACCCTTCCCCCTCCCCGTTTCTCAAATTTTTAACACGGAACTCGTTACTGCTTAATATTTGAGGAGAGGCATTCAGCATTTTTCATATATTTCAAGTCCAATCCTAATGAACTAAGGCGGTAAGTAGTTTGGAAATTGCTATAGAATGAATAGTTGTGTCCTCCCAATATTCATATATTGAAACCTATTCCCCCAGTGTGATGGTATTTGGAGGTAGGGCCTTTGGGGGATTATTAGGGCTGAGCCCTCGTGAAAGGGGTTAGTGCCCTTATAAAAGAGGAGCTCCCTCCTGCCATGTGAGATTGTAACAAAAGGACAACCATCTATGAACCAGGAAGCAATCTCTCACTGGACACCAAATCTGCTGGCACCTTGATCTTGGACTTCCAGCCTCCAGAACTGTGAGAAATAAGTTTCTGTTGTTAAAGCTACCCAGTCTTTGGTATTTCTGTCTTGGAAGACTGAATGGACTGAAACATAAATAAACCTTAAGTACCCATAAGAAGAAGGATCATACGATACTTTATATGACTTTCTTTCATTCAACAAATTCTTATTGATAATGTACTATGTGCCAGGCATTCTTCTAGGTGCTGGAGATATAGCTATTAACAAAGCAAACATTACTTGTGAAGCTCACATTACTAAATGATATGTTATTTATTTTTATGTCTATTTTGTCATGAGTTCTTGAATACAGATTTTAGTTGTTAATTGGTACTGCTAGTTTTTAAAAAGTACATATACACTTCCTTTTCTATTGTAATTCTAAGGCTCCCATATTGCCTAATTTTTCAACAGTATAATAACCATAATTGGTATCAATACCCATTTAGAATTACTTTAGCAGCAATGATTTTACAGTCCCTGAATGGACATAATCAACAAAGGACAAATATTTACTAAACATTAGTTAGTCTGGAGACATAAAGGGTACTTTACCATTCATATAATGACAGACTTTACTTACAGACAATTTGAAAGAAATGCCACTCTCTGTATTCAAATGGTACAATAGTGCAATTAAAACAAGACATTTGTCTTCCAGTGTGCCTTCTCTATCACTACTAATGCACTGGGTCATTAGTTCCAACACTGTGAATACGTTCTCACTACCCCATTCAGTTTAATTAATGTACCAGATAATATATAAGAGCACACTTTGTACTGCTGCTAATAGTAGATAATGGTTCTTAAAAAGAGAGTAATTGCTTACACTTTGATGGCTATGCAGAAGAAAAAAACCTACATGTGTATATATATATGTGTGTATATGTGTGTGTGTGTGTGTATATATATACATATATACACACATTATATAAATATATAATACATATTTTCATATATATGCATTTGAAGTCATTGAAAGATGTCCAAACACAGCTCTCTTACAAGAAGCAAAGGTCATAATCATATCTCTAGAATTAAGAACAGTCACAGATTGGGATAAATCATTGCCACGCACAAAGAGTAAACACGTCAAAAGGAGTCTTATCCTTTTTTTGCTTCAGTCACAATAAATAGAGCATGGCATTGGCTGGCCTGGTGATCATTTCATACTTCTTGATAAAGTGTTCAACTCCAAGTACTTAAGCAACATACTATGACATTTTCTTGTAATGTGGGCTGATATTCTGTCAATTTACCCTCAACTATGAAACTGAATCAATACTGAAATCATATCCTTAACAGAAAAGGAAAGATGTGTTTCTTACTGTGGTGTCCATTCTACACATTGAAGGATTTAAGCTGATTCCTATGCTGAATTCACTAACTCCTGAAATCTATTCTCAGTCTGTATCTATAGGCATTTATTATAAAAATCACCAGGATATACAGGCAACAGAGAATTTTCTCATTAAATGAACCTCAACTAAATACCAGCTGCATGTCAGAGTGCCAGGTACTGGCATTAAGACTCCACTCAGGCCTCAAGTTGCTGATGATTTTAGGAGGAAAGACAGGTAAGGGGGATTGTGAAGAACTAGGAAATAGTTTGGCTGTCCAAGAATTAGGCTTTGAAATCAACAGAGGGCCACATATTTGAACGATTTCCTGCAGCACCCAACGAACACATGGAATCAACAGGTAATGGATGGGATCAGAAATATGTAAAATCCTCTTAAAATGGTAGAAAGGATCCTAGGCTAAAAAATACATGATTGATTTAAGATACTGTGAGAGAATCAAAATCTTAAATGAATGTCTGGAATTGGATTGTTAACGTTAAATTAATGGTTCTACTAAATTAACATCTGAAGCATTTCAGGGAGAGATTGATTTTGCGTGTACCACTATCTACCATCCCAGAACAGGTTTTTAGAGGGCCTCATTCAATTTGGATTAAGGTGTTAACATATGTAAAGCCACAGTGCCTAGAGCGGAAGAAGGACAAAGGATGCTTCTGCCCCAGGATAGGTGACAAAGACGAAGAAAAGTCAGAGTCCAATGCTTTCTGTCTTGTACTTTTTGGAACCAGGAGATCTCAGAGTTTGGGGCTCTATCTCTCAGTCCAAAATGCAATGTGGTGGATTATTTTGGAAAAGAACTCAAAGAAATTGTTGCTGACAATGACTGACTTTATTTCCACCAAAAGGTGTAATCAAGAACTTTCACATTCAATAAGTCTCTACTAAGTACTAACCTACTGAATCAGAAATGGAACCAATTTCCATCTGGCCCGTTTTGTGAGGAGTCACAAGTCCAAAACTGTTTAGGCCACTTTGTACCTTGGTACTCTGGCCAGTTGTCTGGCTAAACTGCCCATGGTTCAGCTCTGCCTACAGGGAGAAAAAACAAATTGGCCAGGCAGTCACAAATATCTGATTGGCATGATAGCTAAACTTCTCATTTTAAATAAAGACATTGATATTCTGGCTTTTAGACTGTCTTACGAGTTTCTCAGCATGAAGTTGCAGCATCCCCACATCTAGCTCTTCTGGGACCCTGCTGAAACAAACGTCCTGTTGCTGCAAAGTCAACGCTAGCCTAGGATAAAATTACCAATCAAGTGAGGCCTGGTCACAACCTGCCTCTTGAGAGGTTTGAACAGCATGACTCCTCCCACTCTGACTATACCTAATTGGACCGAGGATTGGTGTCTAAACTCTAACAGGCTGTAGATAGCCTTGGCTCAAGAAGTGGGTGATAAAATACAGAGTCTGCTGGATGTTTTTAGGAAATTCCGACATGACTTCAAGAACTCAACAGAACATCAGGATGGATAACAGTAGAGGGATACAGAGATACTGCAGTAGACAGATGCCCAGAGGCAACAGAGATGACAGGGCAACAGAAGTTGTAGGTAAAGAGGAGAGCTGAGAGATGGTCAGGGTAGTAGCTGGCAAAGACAAATTTGCAAAGGCACCATAACATTGGAGAGGAGGACCGCAGCTGTGGTGACCTGCACAGTACAGAGGAGCTCCTCATGGCCTATCTGTAGTTGTGGAAACAGTTCCTTGCCTCATTTACTTCCAGATCTATCCCTCACAGAAACACCCACTAAGCAAGAGAGCTAATAACATTTTATTCCTCACAACATGAAAGAGCCTAACATAATTTTTTAAGAAACATTAAAATATAGACCTCCTCATTCAAACAACTTTTTGATTTTCACAAGGCTGTTTTTAAAAGATGGTATAATGGTTCCCTATGTTCCTGTGTTAATATATTATCAAAAGAAACTCTTTCTTGAATGAAAACTTCTTCAATATTTTCTCAACTGAACCAATAAACGTTAATTACAAATGTATGACTGAATAAATAAAAAATTTCAGAATTATCTCTTATAAATAGAAATTATTACTTGTCAGATGTTCCAAAAACACAGCAAAATAATTAATGAATCATTTTCTAATCTATGACATAGAAGATACATGATATACAGTGTTGCTGTTGAATTAATACAGTTTATATATTTTTCTGAGGTTCAGTCATTTGATACAAGTATAATCATCTAGCTCAATTTATTCCTGTCCTTACATAAAACTGTTCTATTCTCATTTCTGTCTGAATCTGTCTCCAGCTGAAAAATACATATTCTTTGAAACATTAAATATAAAATCTAATCTGCACTTGCTGCACTAACCTCTAGATTCGACCTAAAATATAGAAAGAGAAATCCCTCCAAGTAAAATAAAAATATATATTTTAAAAAAATCTTCACCACCAGCAGCTAAGAAAATTGGCTTAATGGATACTAACTTAAGAAATTATACTAGATAGTAGCATAGGCTATATATGAAAGTGTTTTTGGAGAAGCTCTGTGGCAATGCTGGTTATTTATGATGAAATAAAAAACTGGTGTAAGAAGGAAATCACTGTGGACTAGAGTTTGACTGGAAAAACTTCTCGGTGAATATGAGTGTTGGGTTGGGCTTTGCCTGACAAGTAGGATTAGAATGGCAGAGCAGAGGGGAGACCACCTCAGGCTCTGGGGCATGGAGTCAGGAAAAGGCTTTACCCAGATGCAGGTGTCAGGATGGAGGGAGCGGGGAAACAAAACAAGCGGGAGATGGGGTTCATTGGTGAGAGATCCGGCACACAAGGCAAAAGTGCCTGAACCCATAAGAACTGTGGATCTTAAACAGGAAATCATCCTAATAAAATTGGTTGTAGGAAGAGAGATACTGCCAGCCGCAGGACATGCTAGGAGACAACTGGAAAAATCTAAGCACAACAGGACAATTACCAGAGCAGAGTCAGCTGAAACATGGCAAAGGACAAATTAAACAGACTTAATAAGAGATAGGGATAGATGGGACAATAATTGAAGATAAAGATTAACTAACCTCTTAGACCTGTGTCATCAGAGTTTGAAAGTGAGGGTGGAAAGGGAAGGAGATGATGTGTTGGGGTGACGATATTATAACTTTGAAATCAGCAGAGAGGTAGCCTGGTGGAACTGGACAGAGCAGAGAACAGTGTGTCCTTTGTTGTTCCTACCCAGTGATCACATGAATTCAGAGCCAGTCTCATATGCTAACTGACTGGCCACATAAAGGTAAGCGCCTACATTGTTTGGTAGCTTAGTAGGGCACAAGCTCACATCCATCTGACCAATCAGCAGCATATAGCACAGGTCTAGAAAGTGGAAAAAAGTCTTGTGCCAAAGTTGTGCCAAAGCACAATAAGGAAACAATAAGAGTGGACACATGCATCCTATATGTGAGACTCATATAACAACGCTTTCTAAAGACACTAGAACGTTTTGCTCAAAACATTATCCCTGAACTCTCCTTAAAGAAACTCTGACTAGCATTTACCATTATTTTGGGCAGTTAGTTCCTCTGAGCCAAACCTCCCAATCAATCCATCGTGCTCTCCCCAGGTTCTCCCATCTTCTCTGGGGCCTACTTGCCCTCATGCCCCGACACCCCCTTAGTCCTTGAATCTGGGACCACTGTGCTCCCCTGTGTGTTTGATCTTGTCCCAGTCTCTGAATCTGTTACTATCGTAAAAGCAGATAGAATTTAAAGAGCTCTAGGCTAATCCTTTTGTGGCTCAGCGCTACCTCTCAGCAGCACAGCCCACAATGTTTTGACTTCATACGCAGAAGGCAGTTAAGTAAGAGCATACTTGCCTTCTTCTATTGGACCAGACACCCAAGCCAGGTCACCTGGTCTGAGGTTTTGTCCTCTCCTCCCCTTTCAAAATTTTTTCAGAGCTCTAAGTTCTGCTCTGACCACATATCCTTATATCTGGGTCCCCAGATATTTGTGTGGCATTCTGGTAAGCTTGTCACTCCCAAATATGCATTCCATACAGATAGATGGATGAAACAGTTCCCTTTGTGACGGTACTATTCAAACAGGATGGTCCTCACTTTCAGCAGCAGCATCTAAATTAAACTTGATTTAATCTAGAATCAAAACCCCTTGAGTCAGAAAACAGTATGACTTTTAATAAAAGCTATACTCACATCATGGAAGGACTATACAAGTTAATAACTATATTTCAGAAGAATTGAAAGTATAAACACAAGCTTTCAAATATCTGAAGAACTGGTTTCTTTTTTATAGTTCAGTGCATCACACCCTAAATGACTGAAGTTTGACTAATCCTCAGAAATCTTCTTTTGATTAAGTAAATCAAATCGGAATGTTTTCATCATGAAAAAGATCACTCTACAAAATCTATGTACAAGAAGTTTGGTGCCTTGGATATTATGACCACTTTCCTTAAGGGAAGTTTTTTTTTTTTTTTGATCAGTAAAACCAATATCCAGCAAAGAAAACCTACCCATCAAAAGTAAATAAATCTGGTTCAATGTTTTGTTTCAACTCCTGTATCAAAGCCAGATTAGAGACATTATTTATGTATTTGGGTATTCTGTTCTCGAATAAGGGCTGAGTTATAATTTAGGGAAGTATGACCTTTAGGCTAGCTTCAACTTTGTTCTATTTTGTTTGTTTGTTTGTTTGTTTGGGGCAGGAGATGGTGTTTGATATTGTCCAGGCGGTTCTGGGCTTCCCCTTTCTTTGCCAAGGAGCCTGAGAATAAGATCAGGGAAAGTGCAAGGCAATAGAAATAAAAACAAAAATGAGCAAATGGGACCTAATTAAACTTACAAGCTTTTAACAAAACGAAAAGAAAATATTTGCAAATGATGCTAATGACAAGGGCTTAATTTCCAAAATAGACAAACAGCTCATACAACTCAACAACAACAACAAAAAACAACCCACTCGAAAAATGGGCAGAAGACCTAAATAGACATTTCTCCAAAGAAGACATACAGATGGCCAACAGGCACATGAAAATATGTTCAACGTCGCTAATTATTAGAGAAGTGCAAATCAAAACTACAATGAGATACCACCTCACACTGGTCAGAATGGCCATCTTTAAAATGTCTACAAATAACAAATGCTGGAAAGGGTGTGGAGAAAAGGGAACCCTCTTGCACTGTTGGTGGGAATGCAAATTGGTGCAGCCACTATGGAAAACAATACGGAGGTGCCTTAAAAACTAAAAGTAGAGTTGCCATTTGATCCAGCAATCCCACTCCTGGGCATATACCCGGACAAAACTATCATTTGAAAAGATACATGCACCCCTACGTTCATAGCAGCACTGTTTACAATAGCCAAGACATGGAAACAACCTAAATGTCTATCCACAGATGAACAGATAAAGAAGATGTGGTGTATATATATACAATGGAATATTAATTAACCATAAAAAAGAATGAAATAATGCCATTTGCAGCAACATGAATTAACTTAGCTATGTAACTCAGAGAAAGACAAATACCATATGATATCACTTATATGTGGAATCTAAAATATGACACAAATGAACCTATCTACAAAACAAAAACGGACTCACAGATACAGAGAACAGACTTGTGGTTGCCAAGGAGGAGGTGGGGTAGGGGAGGGAAGGATTGGGAGTTTGGGATTAGCAGAGGCAACCTATTATATATAAGATGGTTAAACAACCTAAATCATACTGAATAACATAGCAAACTATATTCAGTATTCTGTGACAAACCATAAAGGAAAAGAATATGAAAAAGAATATATATTATGTATAACTGAGTCACTTTGCTGTACAGAAGAAATTAACACAACATTGTAAATCAACTATACTTCAATAAAATTTTTAAAGAAAGAAAAGGGATCAGGGAAAGTGGCTTTGCTGCCTCCTACTCAGAGGAGATGCCCGTTTGCCTGTAGGCCTTTCCAGCTAATGGTCTTCATTGGTTGGCAGGCTGAGGGGAGCTCTCAACACACCAGGGCCCAACCAGCTGATATGGACCGTGTCCATCTCCAGCACTACAGTGCCCTTCCTACCCCACTGAAGCCACACTGACGTGCCGGTATAAGTGCTTCTTTCACTGAGGCATCAGACAAGCATCTAAAGCAAATCAGAGAAAGAAGATTGGGAATTAGGGCTCTATTTCTAGCCCATTTTCTCAGAGCAACTCAAGGAAGATCCAAGAGGTGAAAATTTAGGCCTTGGGAGGTTGCTGCATATAGACGCTTTCCTTACTCATTCTCTCATCGTCCCAAGTCTCCCACGTCACCTTCCCTCAGCCTATCTGTAAGCAATGATCTCCTGGCCAGCGTTCCACCTCCCTCCTCCAAAGAACCCCACCCTCCACTGTTTGAGCACCGCTAGCTTCCTATTCTGAATTGGTTTTTGAAAATTCTTGTGCCTTCTGTTTCAGCTGGAAGTTCATGGAGGTTTTATTCTGCTTCAAAAGGATGGATGAGCTCTGGTGCTGTAACTGTGTGAAGGGAAACAGTAAGGAGCCTGATTCTGGTTGACTCTCCACAAGTGAAATGAGAGACTGAATATACAAACAGACTGTGGCCAGGCCAGGCAGCAACATCTGGCCCACCTTCTGCAGCAACCACCAACCCATGATCTACAGTAAACATACCAGTAAGGCAGCCTGCTACGTCAGGCTTGCAGGAAGCCAGACCACTATCTCCAGCCACCAGTCCAGGAAGTCAAACAAGAACCCCTGTAACAATTAGCCCAAACAGCCAGAACTTGATTAATAACTGATGGATTCCTTCATTTTTGTCCCCCTTCCGACTCAGGACCAACCAGAAAAAGCCAAGTATGTACCCTGAACCAATCACATAGGCTGCCCACTTCCAGTCAGCCCATGTAAGCTTCCCCAGGCCAACGGCCTCCATTCAGGGCATATTTGAAGCCTTCCTTTTTTCCACTATAAAGTTTTCCCACTCTTCTGCCTACCTTTGAGTTTCTGCCAAAACGAAAGAGATGGTAGTTGACTCCCTTGTACGCTCTGAATAAATAGCCTTTGCTTGTTTCCATTTGGTTGGTCTTCATTTATTTCCACAGAAGCCTGGTGCTAAATTCCTCCCAGACTAAGGGCAAGCACATCTCATCACACTAGGAATTGATTAATTACTAGTTAATTAATCAATTAATTATCCTAGGGAGGCTCAGTCCACTATTCTCACCTGAAGGAAACATGCTCCCCATAGTAAGACGATTTTAAAGCTACTTCTTGGGAACCTTGGGAAATAACTGACATCATTTGCTAAAGGAACATTTGACTCCTACTTGTTCCTGCTTTTATCACCAGCAACCCACACATTAGCTGAGAATGGCTCTGCCTGAGTCAACCAGGATGGATGTGCAATCTCCCAATAGATTATTTATGATCTTAATGGGGGGGAGGGTCATTTCATTCCATCTCACTACATTTAATTTACTTTTCCCCAATTTGAAAGCAGCAGATTTTTTTGGAAAGTCATACAAACCAATGTAACAAGGGAGATGTAATATAAGATACCACGTTTAGAAAGAGCAGGAGGAGGAGACAAACCTGAAAGACAAGGCTTTACAGGAAAGAAAGTCTCACACAAAGAGATTATTTAATCAATTATTCCCATTATCATGAAAGGGGGGGAGTGGAGAGAGGATTCAGATATTTTAAATGTTTCTTTAATTTGTTGAAACCATGTGGCAAACCAGAAAATAGGAGACGAAAATATTTATAAGGGATTGCTTTGTATATTTACAGTTGTAAACAGAAAAGTGTAAATCTGTACATCTTTATTTAAATTATATGTGGAGGTAGGAGCTCCATATTAAGCATAAATTTTACAACCACTGTGATATAGTGTCTGGAAAACAGGTTGGAAGAGCCTACACATTTTGCATTTGCGTGAGAAATTAAGGAACCTCCCAAAGACCAAACACACAAAAATATCCCAAAAGAGGAAATAAGGCTTACAGGCTTGACCCAATAGCAACACCCCAGTGACCAAAAGAGGAGCAAGAAGGTTAGATTTGCTGTGCATGGAACTGAGTGGCAAGTGAATACTGAATAAGCTTTTTATCCTCAAAACTCCCTGAGACTTAAGAAGTCTGACTAGTGTACCAGGAGGAGAGAGACCTGCTCGCCACTTCCTCATGGCCCTGAGAAGGGTTCTGCACATCTGAGTGCAGCCAGGCCAGGACAGGAAGCAGCCAGGAGGCACGCCCCCGCCGACTGGCAGCAGCAGCATGACCACAGCAGTCAAGTTCCCCAAGGACCCTGCAACAAGCCTTTGCAGAGCAGCAGAGGGCACTCAGTTTGCAGGTAAACGGATACGGCACCCTTGGCTAAACAGCGTCACCTCCATCGTCAGTGTTGGACAACCATGGAACGGATAAGCAGGGCTTCCCAGATAGCAGAGGCCATGGAGGAGGATTGGTTATACATTCACGTTATGTAGAGAAACATGTGAGAAAGAATCATAGAAATAAACACAGAAAACTTTGTGTGGGACTAGAGTTCCCAGGTAAAAGATAAAGATGAGGAGCAGAACAATAGTACTTATTACCATTCATATGATCCCCATTTTTCTTCAGAATGATATGTGGTTTGGGGGACTTCCCTGGTGGCACAGTGGTTAAGAATCCGCCTGCCAATGCAGGAGACACAGGTTCGGTCCCTGGTCCGGGAAGATTTCGCATGTCGCAGAACAACTAAGCCCATGTGCCGCAACTACTGAGCCTGAGCTCTAGAGCCCGCGAGCCACAACTACTGAGCCCGCATGCCTAGAGGCCATGCTCCACAACAAGAGAAGCCACCGCAATGAGAAGCACATGCACTGCAACAAAGAGTAGCCCTCGCTCACCGCAACTAGAGAAAGCCCGTGTGCAGCAATGAAGACCTAATGCAACCAAAAATAAATAAATTTTAAAAAATAAAAGCATGAGAAAAGACTAGAAATTTAAAAAAGAAAAAAGAAAGAAAGAAAGAAAGAAAGAAAGAGAGAGAGAGAAAGAAAGAAAGAAAGAAAGAAGCCAGAGTCACAGACTTCAGCAGTGACAGCACACATTTCTAAGAGTCCAGGGGTCAGATTCACCTCAATGCACACCAGGCCAATGAGAACAGAGAAGATCTAGAGGATGCCTGGCAGAAAATGAGGCCCTCTGCCCCGACACCACAAGATAACATAGGGCCCTCCTCCTACATGAGGCAAGATGCCATATCAGAAAGGAGCTAGAGAGAAAAGCTAAAAACCAAGCATTTACCTGAAAGAGAATGCCAGACAAAAGAGCTTATTAAGGAGTCAGAGGATTATTTTGCAACTTCAGAATTCTCCTTTCCTACCAACCCCCCCACCCCACACTATATAGAAACCTAAGAGATAAGCCTCACAAAGAAATTATATCAAGTTCAGAAAAGACCAAGTTCCATTTTATTTTCACATCCCAGTTAACCCCATATATTTCTATGCTAGGAGTCCCTCAAAATATTTCAATATTTTAAAACTTGTCTTAAATAATAGAGTTTATGAGAGAAAATGCAGTTGATATGGAGGGAGAGAAAGTTCATAAGACAAATGTATGAAGACTGGTTTGGAAATTCCCTGTTTGATTTGAGGATGGCCAATGGGCTTGGTAGGAAATTGAAGGTGAGGCCACGCAGAACACTGGAGAGAGCACAACCCCGAGTTGGGTGAACACAATGCAGCATGTCAAGGAGAGGACAAATGATTAGGAGTGAAGAATACAGTGGGACAGCAGGAGGCGTCAGCATTAATTATGACAAATCTGTAACTGATGGAGATATTGGCATTTTCAAAATGTGTTTCCAATGTTTGATGAATCTACACCTCTACCTTCAAACGACAGTGAGAAAAATGGTGAAGCATTTTTTCCATACACCGCATGCTAAGCTTTAAAATTCAGCATTATTTCAGATTCATATTTTATTGATTCCTGTAGAGTTTGAGGTACATGAATTGTCTAAAAAACAGAATCATGACAGAAAGATCATCCTGATTCTAACTTATTACAGGTATTGTATGGAGTTATTTACAATAAAGAAGGTACATATTTCCAGTAAGAGCCTGGAATTTTGTTAATGCAATTTTTCACAATACTGCACTGGCTTGGACGTAGGGCAGAGTAGAATTACAAAGAGTTTGCCTCTGGAGGGGCACACAGAGATCTGGAAGAGCTCTCCAAAATATCTCCTAAAAATAGGCCTAAGCCCCAAACGTCACACTATTGTCTATATTATTCTTAAATATTGATGTTCTGGAATTTTCTAGTTTAAATCTATGCTGGTCCTTTCCTTGTTGAGGACAAATTCTGAGTACCCCCAATAAAGTAGGGAATAGGTCCCTGGAATGGTACTTGCATGAGGAGCTCCCAAAGGGAGAGTGAGTCAGGCAAACACCACTGGACAAGAGACAAACTTCAATCATGGCAGAAGACTGAGGATTCTGAGTACATCGGGGGTCACTTGGGTTTGCCCTTCACACCAAGGAGGAAGGAAGTAGAAATAAAAGTTTAAGTTCTGTCTTGCAAAAGACTTATATCAGAACTCATTAGAAACCACCTAATTGGAATAACAGTTACACAAAAGAGAGAAAAGCATTCTCCTTGACACAGGACCTGGAATCATTGGAAATCTGGAAAAGACAGAGCATGAGTGGCCCCTCAAAGTCTCCAATGCTTCAGCAGAAGCAGGACAACATGGACCCCAGCAGAAGTGGCAGGGATGTGCCATCATCTATCAGGCGGTCATAAGTGCCTGATAGAGGTGGCCGCAGTCAGGAGAACAAGAGCTATCCAACAGAGAGGGCATCAGTGTCCAGCAAAGGCATCAGGACCAGAGGACATCATATGACCACTGTCTGGCCTTGATCATGAACACAACCGAAACATCTCAAGGACTTCCAGATATGATTACTTGGGGGGAGAGAAAAGAACTTCGCAGCAGACAGATCTCCTGAATTGGCAGACAGACACAAAAGACACACTGCACAGGTTATTACTGTTAATATCACCCCGAATATAAGGTTAGGTAAGTGTAGCTGGAGAACACAAATTACACAGATGTCCAAGGTAAGTTTCCACAATCATCCTCAGAGTTCCAGGAATTCATAACCTGGGCCCCAGGACCCCGAAAAAATCCAGAGAAGTATTTAGGGAATAAATACTTTCAGATTTTTAATAATTAAAACCACACGTTTTCAAAATTCTATGTATGTATCTTTATGGATATTTTTTCTGGTGAAAATGTTCATAATTTTTATCTGATTCTCAGAGGGCTATGTGACAGCCCCAAATTTAAGAACGTGAAATCTTTTTTGCTGCATCTCATTTCTCAGGATGCAGTGGAGATGGGAAAGTCCTCTTTTCTGTCCACCCTGGGAGCTTTAGAGTTGCTTTCAAAACTCTATGATCAAGGGTATCTTTGATTTTCATCATCTTTGCCCCTGCAATGTCAGAAACTCCCATCCAAGTGATGAGGTCATGCTTTCTCTCCTCCATCCTGCAGACTTGTAGCACACAACTCTGAACGGGGTTGACTCTACTCAAAAGAATCTCAACAGATCCCAGATGACAATGAAACCAAGTTACAAAATTATAGCCCATCACATCATTTATAAACCTTTCATAAGAATTTCCCCCCCCACTGAAAATGGTGGAAGTCAGAGTTGAGTGAAGACTGTAAAATCAGGCTCTGTGTATTTAGCAACAAGCACTATCTGGGTAGAAAGGTAAGATATTGGACCCGCTCTGGTGGGCATTCTTTATGGGCAAGGAGACAAAATGTAATTTTTTAGTTTTATGGTCACAGCAGCTTCAGGTGATAGCAGAGAAGAATCCCATTTTCTTGTTGAGATCTGTAGGTATTTTATATGTGACTTGGAACTAAAAAGGAAAGAAAAAAAGTATAAGGGCATGGCTAAACATCAAATGATTAATAGACATTTTTTCTTCTCTTTATAGTGACTGCATTCCAGCACTGTTTAGCTGGGGTATTATAGTGATAAATCCAATCAAATAAAAAAATTTACCAGTATGTAACCTTAGTCCAGCACCACTGACCTTGTAGGTAATTCAGTTTTGTGAGATAATTGCCAGAAGAACAAATTATAAATATGGGCTGTTACTACTGTGAGCAAAATCCACTGCAAAAGCAGTTAGTTCTGAGATAAATTGCCTATGGAATCTACCAGATCCCCAAGGTCTTTCCATTGTGTTCTCTAGTCAAGATTCTAACATGAGCATTAAATTAAAAATTCTAGTTTCCAGGGACTTCTCTCCTAAGAACTTTAAACAGTGTCTTACAAATATATTTCACTATGCACATTAAAACCTAGAATAGAATTGGTCACTTCAAAAATTATTTCCCTGTGATCTATGTTATTGAGATAATACAGCAAATTTTGGTGACACGTAAGGACATACTTATACCAAAAAGGGGATTTTCAAAGGACATTTCTTCTGAAAAATTTGTCTTTTAGTGACAGTAATTACTTATTCTGGAGACACTTAACCAGTAATGGTGGGATAATCGCAAGATACAACTGCACACTTTTAGAAATTTAAGCCAAAATTAATCAATCTATCTAATTTCGACTAAGGGGAGAAGAAATATTCTCTGAAGACCACACTTTCTTATGAGGCTATAAGTTTAAGTTGGCAGTATAATTGGAAAGAAATTTATTAAAGGGCTGGAAATTACCCCCAAATTAAAACATTTACAGCCTAAAGCTGTAATTAGGGCAAAGGTAAAGGCACGAGGTTCACAAAGAAATCTTGGCTGCTTCTGACCGCTCCTTGGATGCCATCTTTGCTAATTCATTATCTTGTTTCCATGGTTAATTATGGGGACTCCCCAAGGTGTGATAATTACTCTTTTGCTTTTTCCTTTTCCTCTATTTCATTCATTAACCTACATATTTTGAACAATTCACATAGAGATCGAGCTAACATTGATAGATGCCCCTGAATGCTACGCACTGTGCTAGGCACTTTTGGAGTTAACTGCAAACCTATGTGAAACGCCTAATTCCCCTGATTATTCCTTTCCACCAAACAGTTCCATGTGACTTTCTTAGCTCTAAAAGTAGGAAGACAATGGGGAGTCAAGAGGCAGGGATCTACTGATGAGCTATGTGACCCTGGGCAAGTCACTAGATCTCTCCTAGTCTCAGTAAAATAAAGATGTTGAACTAGATCAGAAGTTGCAAAACTGATCCATTGGGCAAATCCAGTCTTCAGACATATTTGCTTGACCTGCACAATTATTTTTAAATCTGGAAGGTTATATAAAAGTCTGGATTTCTATCTTCTCCTGAAAAAGTAGAAGACCTAAGCCTGATTTCTTTGATGGCAATGATTGGCTGCAGCCAAGCAGCAGCTGCCCCTTTAGAATATTCCCTACAATTTCCAATATTCCCTATTGTGTTACAAGTGTTCTCCTTCACTCATTTACTTTATATGACTTGCCTCTCAACCAGATGGCCAACCTCAACACTAAAATGCACTGGTTTTACTTCTAAATACTACCCACTGTTTATTTTAGGCTTTCTCCCCACCCTTGTCCAGTACCACAAGCATACAACTGAAATATACTCAATTTTTTCAGTGTTCAATTCATATATTTTACTGTGGGCTACTCATCCCTTTCTAACTTCTGTTTGACCATTTTTGTCATATTTAACCCCCAAACTTTAAAATATTTTTACATCCTTCTCTACTTTACCCATAACCAAATGTTATAAACCCCTTCTCAGAAATTACAATTTCCATCCTCTTATACCCAAGCCATTACACTCAAGCCCAATATTCTTACTAAGACTCTTACCAATTCATACAATGAAAATAAGAAGAACCAAATTCCTTGCAGGTCTGTAAAGCTTCTAATAACTTAGTGTATCTCCTAAAAAGTAACAGTAGCTTTCAAGGATTTTTTCAGCAGAGTACAAGCTGCTATCCAAGAGCCATTCCCTCCTCCTTCCTTACTTACAAGACCAGATCTTATGTGGGATGGAAATGCAACTTGTTAAAAGACTACGTTTCCCAGACAATGTTACAGCAAGGTATGTCCATGTGACCAAGCTCTGGCCAATGAGATAAACAGAAGTCCTGTATGGGAATTCTGGGAAAACTGCTTAAAGGAAACCAACTTCACTGGAAGAAAAGTTTCCCCTTTTGCCTCTTTTCCTTCTTCCCAACTACAAAACACATTTGATGACTAGAGCTTCAGAAGCCATTTTGGACCAAGAGGTAATACTTTTGAGAATGAAAGCCATGACCTCAGATGGTAAGAGAAGAATGATAGGAGCCTGGATCCCTGATGACCACAAAGCACCAGACTAGTGTTTAAAGTGTCATGTTAACATACTAATATACTGATGTTTTATAAACTTTTTTTTGTTTACTATTTTTAAGTCTAATATTTCCTATTAACAACTGAAACTAATTCTAACTAACAAAGGTGGACTATCTTCTCCAGCTGACTCATCTTCCTAGTAATCCCTTACATTTTCTCTGCTTAAATCATGATGACTCTCCTTTTTTCAAAACTGTTCATATTTAAGTTCTTCTACAAAGACTTTCCAAATTAAAAGCATCAAGCCCTTGTTGCTCTCCCTTATCTCCAGAAGCCCCTCTGCCCCTCATATTGCAAGCTTCTTTCCTAGCTACTTCCTTAGCACTGAGCTGAAATGTTTTACACAATGGATCAGAATCAAAAAGCAGAAGGGAGAACCTCAGTAGAAGGGCAGAGAAGGAGAGCTGGAAGCAATCAAGGAAAGAGAGGGCCAAGAATGGAGAAAACTTCAGGTGTTTCTCAATTTGCTGTGGAGCAGTTATGTTTGGTTTGGTTTGGTTTTGACCCATAAGGCATCTGTATCCCCTCAGCACAGAATGAACCATAAAAAATAGTTTGGGGAAAGCTCCAATTAAAAAGGTACAATTAGGGTTAAAAGAGGTACTGGATACCACAAGGAGTAGAATGGTAACTTTTACCACAGGGCATTGTTAGTATTGCTAAAAGGCTTAAGTTGGCCTTTATTTTGAAACACAGATTGGGCTTCAACATAATACCCAGAACCATCCTCCATTCTCACACAGTCCATGGTCTACAGGAGAAGGTCCCTAGGACTGTTAATGATTTCAAAATGTGTTGTTTGAACCTCGCTTCTCAGGTCATCTTTAATTTCTCAGAAAACCACAAGATGCATGGTAGTGAGAACCATGGGCTGTTTTGCCTCTAACTACTCCTTTTCTTTCCCTGCCATTCTGATCCCATTATAGTAAAATCTATTACAGAAATCTCTTTCATCATCTCTTCCCTTTATGAGCAGTTATCTTGTTACTTGCCAGCCAAGTAGAATGTCAGAAAGGTCACGATCAAAGAAAGTAAAATGATATAACAATATCCACGATAGGGAGAGAAAAACTAATGAGCCACTGACCTTAATATATTTGTGTACCCAGTGGTCAGTTATGTGAAATTCCTTGAAGCCTCTCCACTTTGAGTTATTGAAGAGGTAATTTATTTATTGAGTCATTAAGCTTTCCTAAAATACTCAAGGGGAAAAACACAGTTATTATACCTTGGAATTTCATCCAGACTATAAAAGAGCATTGGAATTGAATATGAAATATCAAGATGTCCCAACAGGGTGTAAACTCAGCATAGAAAGTATGAAAGTGGGTGAAGATGATCAAACACCCAGGCCACAGGTGATATCAAGAAGCCTGTCAGGGGCTTCCCTGGTGGCGCAGTGGTTGCGCGTCCGCCTGCCGATGCAGGGGAACCGGGTTCGCGCCCCGGTCTGCGAGGATCCCACATGCCGCGGAGCGGCTGGGCCCGTGAGCCATGGCCGCTGAGCCTGCGCGTCCGGAGCCTGTGCTCCGCAACGGGAGAGGCCG
>NC_041221.1:116006653-116038626 GCF_002837175.3 Physeter macrocephalus
CAAAAAAAAAAAAAAAAAAAAAAAAAAAAAAAAAACCTGTCAGCAAGTAGCCAAGCCCAAGCATTAGATTGAAATGCTCAGTTACTTTTTTTTTTTAAATTCAAGATACCGAAAATCCAAGACAAACTTGTTAAAGCATAGTAGAGAATAAACTGACCCAGAGTTGGGTTAAGACACGGATTCTTAAGATACCTATATATAATGGAATCACATTGCTACACACCAGAAACTAACACAACATTGTAAACCAACTATACTTCAATTAAAAAAAATAATAAAGACATGGATTCTTGGAAGGATTCAAATGACGTCACAAGATGGTCTGCTTCTGTCACCTCTACTTAGCTCTCCTCTCCTCTGTATATTAGCTTCATTGCTTAACAAAGTCACCATCAATGGCCCATAAATGATTGCTAAAGCTCCATACCATACAGTTCCTTAGACCTTAGCTTGCAAAAACTAAAGCCTGTGTTCATTGATAGAGTCTACAAAACAGCTCTCGTTCTCACTCTGATGGAACCTGCTTGAGTCACATGCCTAGCCTTGAACACATGTCACAGGCTAGTGAAACATGAATGACTTAAAACTGGGTCATGTATTCCATCTCTGCAACTGGGGAAGGCATGGCCCCTGAAGAAATTTGGGATGTGGTTACCAAAGAAGGCATAATGGATAAACGATAGCCATAAATAACACCCACTACACAAGTATACTGGACTCTGATTCTGGAAGCATACGTATATAATAAACAAAAAAGCAGGAAAGAAAAATCATTTCATCAAAATTGTTAACAAGTTTGAACCCTAGTTATCACAATAGGCATACAGGTCAGTAGCAGAGTAACAGCAAGAAGAAATCTGGGTAAAACTCTGTAATTCTCACATGCTAAGGTCAAGATTCATCTTAGATTCTGGTCAAGGGTATGGTTGTGTCACATCATCTATGGCAAGAGAAGCACCTCAGAGGCAGGGCCTGACATTCTTCTGCTGAAGAATGAAGCAGACTTGAGCTGGGTCCAGAGGAAGAAAGATTAGCTTCATCTAGTTTACTTAAACCTGTGGTCTTTTCATTTCCTTGGCTAGGATGAGGATGAGAAGAAAGTGCCCAGCTGCTCAGTTTTCATGACCCATGGCAGTCCTTCTGAAGAAATCAGTAGTTGCATCTAAGGTCTTGAAATTGTCAAAACTATGCAAACTTGGCCCAAACCGCGAAATAGTGACTAAAAAAATTAGGCCAAGTGGTTAGGAGAGCAACTGAATGCCTCAGTTTGGATTCTGCACTCGTTTCTTACCTCAACCGCTATCAAAATATGCAATTCAAAAGCTTGAGAGAGAAGGGCACTCGGTGAAAGGCCTTTTGTGTCAGCTGGGGGCTGCCTAATAGCTGATGACAGCCTGACGCCTCTCCTGGAGAGCATCATGACAGGTCTGGATACTTGAAATCATCAGCTGCCAGAGGCGAGGTTCCGAGCAGCTATTGCCAGGCATGGACAAAATGGAGATTCATGTGAGCAGGCAGCTTGCAAAACCCCAAGAGCAGCAACTGAACGGGTAAAGAAAGGGGGGTGTTGTGTACTGATCCTGATTGCCACACAAAGCTCAAGTCTAGCATAAGCAAGTGCATGCCTACTTCCAGTGCAGCTTGAAAGAGAACTTGTTTTCCAGGGCTCTTCCTAACTGTACTTCTGTCCTCGCTGGACCAGACTCTCCCATTCTCCCTCCATCAAGCCAGGACCTCATTCCTACAGGTCACTGCTGACTGCACTTCTCCTGAAGTTCTACATGGAAGGTCTAAATTCCATTCTAACAAGCGAATTTTTAATTTAATATTCCCATTCTATCTAGGTTGGGTTTTGTATCCCTAGATTGGTTTGAAAAATAGAGTAGTCTTATTCTAAACCTGAACATATGGCATAGTAGAATGCTCCAGTATTCCTTGTCCAAATATTCACTTCCTGTCAAGCTTAACGTTGGATTCTGTTCCCAATATTCCTTTTCCAATTCAAATCATTTACTATGTACATTGATTAAAACATTCAAGTATGTATTGAGGTTTAATTTGAATCTGTGTGTTATGCCACCAAATAGGTAACATATCCATTCAAGACAGAAAGAAAAAATTAAATAATTTTTGCACCTGCATAACAACTGGAGAGGTGCCAGAAGCTTTCCTCACTCCTCACCTGAGACTATATATATGACTACTGTCTTCAGTTTCTTCCTTATTCTGAGCTCTAGAATTAGTCCCCTTTTCTGACAAGATAACCATCCTGAGCTACTCAGGTCAGTACTGAGGGACAGGCATCAAATCACACTTGCTGTCAGCCTCACCCCAATCCCATTCAAGACAGCAGTTTTCTAAGAAACCATAAACAGGTTTGACCCCAGATCCCCGGAAGGTTCCTGCCTGCTGAGTCCCAGGTTGATGATGAGCCATATGCCTTGATTCCGCTAAACCAGAAGTCTTGCTGGTCACTTTCTTCCACTCCCAAGGACTTGGTTTTCCTACCTGCAACCAGGTCGACTTGACGCTTTCCAAATGCTTCCCTCTGGACATTTTATTCTTTTGTTCCACCTACCTGTCAATATATTCTTTTTACCTCCTTTAGACCAGCCCAAGACCTCTAACTTGCTAAGAAATCATTTGTTCCCACTTGCCAATTTCTACATGTTATGGGACATTATGTTCCATCCACCTGGCTAGACCTTTCCTGCTATCCTGAATCTTGGCCAGGGCCTGCCCTCCTTATGGCCATGAATTCTGCCTGTCCTGGCCACTTCAGTACGTACAGTTCTGGCTTGTATATAGCATGTACTCAATAATGATATTTGTTTTGTTTTTATATCCTCAAATAATTGAAAATGGGAAAATGGTCATCTTACTGTAAGCCTGGATCTGTACAGTACTTCTAAATACCTGAAGGCAAGTATTATTTTCCTTTTTAGACCATAACAGAATATATTAGTTTATTTCTTGTCCAAACACTAATTTCCCCATCATACAGATCAGCATTCTCAAGCTTTGCCACTGAAAAAGCCCTTACTTGAGAGAAGAATAAATTCATACTTCATGGGTCAGTTTTGCTTTCCCATAAGCTGTAATGTCTTTGAACTCTAATGTTTCATTTTGTTTATTTATTTAGGCCACACCACGCAGCTTGCAGAATCTTAGTTCCTCAACCAGGGATTGAACCCTGGCCCCGGCAGTGAAAGCACCAAGTCCTAACCACTGAACCGCCACGGAATTCCGGAACTCTAATGTTTTAGCTCAAAAATAAATACAAATTTAGCTTCTGCCTCATTATAAATAATATATATATTGCATATAATACATTTCATATATATTCATATTCTACTTTCATATACATCCATATTCTGCCAGAATGTACTCATGGCCTAGTCTGATAATGCATGACCAAGATTAATATTCTTTTCAGAAGAAAATGTTAAGATCTGTTGGACTGAGTATAAATATGATTGAGAAAGTCCACCTCCTTTAGCCTCCTTAAAAATCTACATTATTTTCTCTTTCTCCATGTCCCCTATGAAATATGACAACTATGCTTCCCTAAGAATGTTGTGACGTTAAAAAGCTTCAATTTTTCCTGGTTATCCCCTGGTGGTCCAATGGTTAGGACTCTTCACTTCCACTGCAGTGGGCACGGGTTTGATCCCTGGTCAGGGAACTAAGATCCCACATGCCTCTGGGTGTGGCCAAAAAAATAAAATAAAAAGCTTTATTTTTCCTTTCAAAAGTGAAACAGCAATTCCCAGTTACCTCATATAAGATGAAATACGTGAGATGATTTTTATTTCTAAATTTATTGAAAATATATTAAATCTATATACTAACTTTGCCTATACATTCATATCTGTAATTAGCCATATCAATACACACTTTTTTCTTTTTTTTTTTTTTACTATCTCATCACCTTTCAGAGGAAAAAAAAATTTAAGCATAACATACCTTGAAATAAAAGTTAACATTATTGGCTTAGATTAAGACACTTTTTGGTGCCCATTAATAAAGAAAATTGTATATCAATTAAGATCTTCAAATAGATAATATAGTCCAAAAATGTTACTTTAATGAGTCTGATGGACCTTTACACAGAAGACTTAAAACAAGACAAATGCCAATTGGCCTGGGAGCACAGTCCTTTAAAAATGAAAAAGCAGGTTTTACCATACAGTAAAGTTTCACAAAACAACAGCATTTGTTACAATGTAGTAGAGTGGGAAGAAAGAAGGATAGGGACCAGAATGATAGATTTCACAATTCCGAAGATCACAGTCCTGGAGGAGTCCTCAGGTCCTTGTTGGCCTCACCATGTCCTCAAGTATTAGACACAACTCCCTTTGCAGGAAACAGGAGAAGAGAGGAATAAAGGCTTCTTTGAAAAGCAGTGATAAAGGGGTCCCTGGAGGAGTTCTGAGCTCTTGAAACAATCTTCATGGCAACAACTTGACTCTGCTTCCTGCTACAGTGAAGGTTGCTGGAATATGAATTAGGGGTGAAGCACTGGGGCTATTTGCAAGTTCATGTTAAAATCTGATTTCCCAAACTCAGGAATACAGTTGATTCAGAATTAAATCAAAATAGAGCTTTAAAGGTGCCCTTGCAAAGGACCTCAGTGCATTAAATAAGTACGAACTAGCTTTGCTCTTACCAGTGGTCTCACGGGAGAAAACTTAGAGAAGATTCCATCATTCTCATGTTAAAGACACAGAAATGTGTGCAGAATATTTGTCTGCAGATATAACTGTGGAAGTGGCTGTAAATGAGTAAATTTGTGGTAAACTGTTACGGCAGCAGTAGGAAACTAGTACAGGCAGACTGCATATGCAGACAACCTAAAAGAGATGGACAAATTCTTAGAAAGGTACAATCTCCCAAGACTGAAACAGGAAGAAAGAGGAAATCTGAACAGATGAATTATCAGTAACGAAACTGAATCAGTAATTTTAAAACTCCCAAATATTTGTCTGCAGATATTGTCTGCAGATATCATATATCTGCAGAATATGTCTGCAGATATCTCACCAATGGTCATAACATCTCACAATGTCATCAAAAGTTATGTATGGAAATTGCTTATCAGGTCAGTATACAGTCATCCATTTATTTTTAAATTTTAATAAATCTAGTTAATGCCTTCTTTACTATTATAACATTTCTTTCCCATCCCAAATCATTACATGTTTTTCTTCCATAAAAGTACATACTAATAATTAGTGATTTTGAGCAGCATCGACGTATATACTCTACCAAATGTAAAATAGTTGGCTGGTGGGAAGCAGCCGCATAGCACAGGGAGATCGGCTCGGTGCTTTGTGACCACCTAGAGGGGTGGGATAGGGAGGGTGGAAGGGAGGCGCAAGAGGGAGGGGATATGGGGACATATGTATGCATATGGCTGATTCACTTTGGTGTACAACAGAAACTAACACAGTATTGTGAAGAAATTATACTCCAATAAAGATCTATTAAAAAAAAAAGTCCATACTCTAAAAGCTAATGAGCAAACCAACAAGCCTGAAAAACATACAAGGTGGGGGGATGTATGAAATAGAATGTATAAAATAGGCATCTTGTATAAAATATGTAATGTAGAGATTTACTACCTGTATCTGTCTTAGGGCACTTTTGACATACGGCTCCATGTTCTCTCATTTCCTAAATTCTCAGTTTCCATCGATTATAACATTACCTTAACAACACCTTTTGGGGGTCAAATACTACGTAGTAATTCCTTTATTCTTCAGTATGAAAATGAGTTTGATTTTCTTATTTAGCAAGTTTAAGATTGATGGTATACGTTCAAGTATTAAATCTGTACTTCCCACTTATTTTAATTTGTTGAGTTATTGAAATTCCTTACTGAATTAGTAACTAAAAGTTAAATAGCTCCTCTTGCATGTCACCTGGAAGCTGGTGATAGGAGCATATATACAGTGATAGTCCTTCATGACATGAATTGTTCCTATAAGCATTTTCTAGCTTGGAAAAAAAAAAGGAAGCTTTATCCCAAAGAGTGGTAATTCCCACTACATAAATTTACTACCTGAGATTTGACAATCATCAGTATCCATGTTCTCATTCAATGCTGCACTGAGATATGATATATTCAAAGCGCGACACATGGTGCTACCAGTACCCATAACATAGCTGAGCGACCATGAGATGAACTGACACCTTCTGTGCACAGGCAATTTCCTACATGCACATGAAACATGTCCTAAGTTTCAGTCCTCTTATTGTAGGTTACCTGGTTTCTTCTGCTATTAATCAAATAAAATGTCTCATTTTCAGAAACTAGACCTAAAGGGAACTCATCGAGGCTATATGCAAAGAGACAGTGCTTTGTTAACGGACTGTTACCCATAGATACCCTCTATAGAAGACCTCCTTTTGGCGAGGTGTGGTAACAGAATTTCTAAGATGGCCTGTTACAAATGCCTCACCCTACTCCCCAGAAACTGTGACTCTAAGATATCACACACATGAATATGTTTTGTTACATGACAAAAAGGACTTTGCAGGTGGAATTTTAAGGCTTCTAGCCTGTTCGCCTTAACATGGGGAGATTACCCTGGACTGTCTGAATAACCCAATGTAACACATGCATCCTTAAAAGCAGAGAACATGTTCTGGCTGGTGGCAGAAGAGAACATCAAAGGGGAAGTATGATAGATTTGAAGCAAGAGAAGGATTCAATGGACCACTGCCGGCTTAAAGATGGAGGGGACCACATGGGAAGGAACCCAGGGGGCCCCTGGAACAGAGAGCGGACCTTGACTGACAGCCAGTAAGGATATGAGGATCTCAGTCCTACAACTGCAAAAACTTGTTTCTGCCAACAATCAGAATGAGCTTGGAAATGGATTCTTCCCCAGAGCTTCCAGGGAAGAGCCCAGCCTGTTTGGCACCTTGATCTTGGCCTTGTGAGAACGGGAACAGAGAACCCAGTAGAACCCACAAAGACTTCTGATCTACAGAACTGTGGAAGTGGCTGTAAATGAGTAAATTTGTGGTAAACTGTTATGGCAGCAGTAGGAAACTAGTACAGGCAGACTGCATATGCAGACAACCTAGAAGAAATGGACAAATTCTTAGAAAGGTACAATCTCCCAAGACTGAACCAGGAAGAAAGAGGAAATATGAACAGATGAATTATCAGTAATGAAACTGAGTCAGTAATTTTAAAACTCCCAAAAAACAAAAGTCCAGGACCAGATGGCTTCACAGGAAAATTCTATCAAACACCTAAAGAAGAGTTAACACCTATACTTCAGAAACTATTCTAAAAAGTTGCAGAGGAAGGAATACTCCCAAATTCATTCTATGAGGCCACCATCACCCTGATACCAAAACCAGACAAAAATATCACAAAAAAAGAAAATTACAGGCCAGTATCACTAATGATCATAGACACAAAACTCCGCAACAAAATACTAGCAAACCAAATCCAACAACACATTAAAAGGATCATACACTGTGATCAAGTGGAATTTATCCCTGTGATGCAATGATTTTTTTCAATATCTACAAATCAATCAATGTGATACACCACATAAACAAACTGAAGAATAAAAACCACATGATCATCTCAATAGATGCAGAAAAAGCTTTTGATAACTTTCAACATCCATTCATGATAAAAACTCTCCAGAAAGTGGGCATAGAGGGAACCTACCTCAACATAATAAAGGCCATAGGTGACAAACCCACAGCTAACATCATACTCAATGGTGAAAACCTAAAATCATTTATTCCAAGATCAAGAGGATGGAGAATCTTGCCTAGTCACTTTGAAGAGTCAGAGCAGCCCAGGTGACCATGGGGATGACTGGTGTCCCACCTAGCTCAACCCCCCCACTAGAGGCAGAGCTAACAATATAACCACTTGAGCTGTGCATGCAGGCCTTCAGGGTTTAGTTATCTGTACGTATGATTAAGATTTTGTAGCGTTTCACTTTTTCAGAGAGAAGTTCCTGAAGACTTGTTCTTCTAAGTCTGAAGTTTTAAGTGGATATTACTGTTAAAAAATAATTGTTCATGGTTCAGAGCTTAAGAGGTCAAAAATCCTGAAGATCACACCAAAAAGGCTCTCTCAGCTGCCTTGGAGCCTGTGGAGGCCTACTGGGCACAGGACTTCTAAATCGACAAATACGTCTGGAAGGCTGTGGTCCAAGGCCATTTTTGCTGGCTCTAAGTGGGGTCCCCGGAACTTGAGAGAGCACACAACTCTTCTTAAAATTGAAGGTGTTTATGTTTGAGATGAAACTGAATTCTATGTAGGCCAGAGGTGTGCTTATGTGCACAAAGCAAAGAACAACACAGTAACTCCTGGTGGAAAATCGAACAAAACCAGAGTAATCTGGGGAAATGTAACTTGCATTCATGGAAACAGTGGCATGGTTTGTGCCAAATTCCGAAGCAACCTTCCTGCTAAGGCCATTGGACACAGAATCCAAGTGATGCTGTACCCTTCAAGGATTTAAACTTATTGAAAAGTAAATAAATAAAAGTATCTGTTTGTTCTCTTGTTAAAAAAAGAAAGATCCACCAAAATGGTTTCGTTTAAGGTGATGGTTTTGGTGAACTCAGCCTACATAAAATTGAACATATCATGTGCCATGCCAGGTGTTTTCCTACTTTCTCAATGATTTCTATCAATTTAGTTTACTAGTATCTCCTTCTTTCACCCAATCTCACACCAAAAAACAATATTCCCTGTACCAGAAGGACAGACATTTGTCCTTATTCATCTAGCATAGATTAAATGACACCTGTTAGGGGCCAAGACATTTTATTAGGAACTGAAGATGATCAAAGATGACAAGACAGAATCTCCCCTTTTTAAGGAGATTTGAGATGAAGTACAGAGGACCCAAAACAAGAAAACATTCACTTACTGAGCTGTCACAGATCTTAAGAAGAAACCTAGAAATTGGAACTTGGAAGATAAACAGCTTGCTGAGGTTCACAGTGTCACAGCACATAGAGAGAATGGAAAACTCTGCCAGAGCCTTCATTAGAGATGCTGTGTATTTAATTTTTTTGGTTCACCTTTAAAGCAGACCTCTAGATATAGAAATGGTAGAGAAGTGTGATGAATAAGTTTAATAAGTGAAAAACACAGGTGAGAAAAATACCAAGTGTTATAATTTCATCTGTACACATCTTAGTCTAATCAAGAGGAAAAATCAATCAGAATTGATTGGATTGGATCTGTGACATTGGATCTGTGTTTTCTTGATACTGTTAGTTCTATAGCTAAGCCAGCAACCTAGGAGCTGGGCTTTGCTTTCTTACTTGTGTTATTAATTTATTAGTGTAAATTTACACCTGTCAACACAGATTTACAGCTACCCACCACAAATATGATAGGCTTCAAGGACACACAATTAAGAACTTGAAACACTTAAATTGCTTTAACACTCGTTGATATAATTCAGTTTCACTTATATGGGAATATAAATAGCCAGAGTCCTGCTAGAAAAATTATTTTGGTAATCATTCTGATTTTTCCTCCTGGCTTTTCTGAAAAAGTTATTTTTAATTCTAAAGTTATTTTCATCTACGATTCACCGCTTCTAATACCAGCCAATGATGATGGTAATTTTGCCCACATGGGGACACTGCAGAAAGGAGGGCTAAGTTTCACTCCCTGTATTGGGGCAGTTCAAATGCTAAAGGACTGTCATGCTTTGCAGTCATCTACACTCTGATTCATTATTTTACAGCAAATGCAGCTCTTAGCACTGCAGGCATAAGAAATAGGGAATCCATGTGTTTGGGATTGTACTGTAAAGGCCAACAGAGTATGAGATGACCCCTGCCCACAAGAAGCATTCCAGGCAGTCCACAGAAGAAAGCTAGACTGCCTGTGTCTCCATGACTACCCTCCTACCTCATGGCACCTCACTAATCCAGGTCCTCATCACCTCCTGCCAGGATAACTGCAATAGTCTCCTAACTGCCCTCCCGTCTACTATTTAAGTACCTTTCAAATAATTCCCCTACCACATACTTATACAAAACAAAGTTTTGTGTTGGATTAAACTGTATCCCTGCTTAAAATCTTTCAATGGCATAAGAAACAATGAATAAAATTCAAACTCGGTAAGTAATCAAGAAACCCACATCCTGGCCCCTGCCCTCCTCTCCCTCTAACCTCTTGTTTGGATGTCCCCCTTGCCCTGCCCTCTCAATGTGTGATTCAATCATACTGAGCTGCAGCACACACACCTGGCTGTGGTTCCTGGCCCAGTGCCTTCTTGTTGCCCGGGATGTTTTCCCCTTTGAGCCTCTCCTCAGTTCCCCTTCCCCTGAACCAAGTCTTCCTGGTTCCTGACAAATACCTGCTCATCTGAAGAACTAAAGTATCATCTCTCTACAAAATCTTTTCTGTTCCCACCCACACCTACCCCAACATCCACAGGTAGAAGAAAGAGACCACTCCATCCTTTGTGTCTCCCTCAGTATCCTCTGTAGACTTCCATCGGACTCCCTGTAATGGGTTAGGAAATATCTTTCACTTCATGTCTGTAACTCTGTGCCAAACTGCCATGAGGTGGAGGACACGTCTTCTTTATGTTTCTAGGAACTGCTTTCAAAGGCATTCAACCATTGCTGGGAGTAGAAAACCCACACATGAAACAATTGCAAATACCAAGCAACAGTATCCAAAGCAGTGCTAAGGAATGTGTATCTTGCTCTAAACACCTTGAAAGTTCTAAGAAGTCATACAGCATGGTAGAAAGAGTTTTACTGTCAGACAGACCTGAATTTACATCCTGACTGTCCTACCTCCTAGCCATGTCACCGTGGATACGTCAGTTCATTTCCCTTTGCCAAACCAAGATAATAATACCTATTTCACGGAGTCCTTGTGTAAATATTAGGTGAGATAGGTGATGATCCAACACAGGAGTTGCTAAGAAAATATCCATTCTTGTCCCTTTTCTCTGAGAAAGGAGAGTGATTACATGTGCTAAACGACTCAAGTACAACTACTTCCAGGAAGTGAGATTTAAGCTTGACCTTTAAGCAAGAGGATTTGGACAAGTACATGTTGATAGAAAATGCCATCTGTATTGGGAAACAGCATGAGCAAAGGCAGTTGACCTGCTTAAAACTCTTCCCAGATCCAGTCTTCGGATGCTCTATCATTCCGGAATTCGGCCCCTCATAGTAATGTGAGAGTAATTATACATGAACATAATCCAGCTCCAAAACCCAAGAATATTGTAAATTAGAGAGAAGACATAAAATCATCATAATGTATTTAGGAGAGACTCGTTCTTTAGCAGAGGAATGTTTCCCAAAAAAAGCTGTTGAAGGGTATTGGGCTGTTCACTCATTTGCACAGAAGTAAGCATTATACTAACAAACAACAGAGCTGGCATGACAACATCAACATTTAAACAAACACAGGGTATGTAATAACTTCCATGTGTAGATTGTTGGAGTGTTAACAGAGCAGTCTAAATCAATATCATTTACTTTTATGGTTAAGTGTTCAGGAAGCATCATTTTTTTTTTTTTCCTAACATCTGAATGTTTTCATGGCTGAAGGGATGACAGTATAGCCTGGAAAACATTTTACAATGATGTGTAAAGTAGTTACATTTTCCAGCAAGTACGCTTGCTCAATTATTCTACCTATATTAATAGCTCTCAGTGGCATGTGATGTATAATCGTCTCCATTCAATCACCCTCTTCAGTGGGAAAACAGCAAGTGCTACCCAAATGGAAGAGTCCAAGTGTGAAGCTGATTACAAACTCAGGCCTTTGTCCCAACTGTTTCCAGAGTTAGCCTGCTGTCATTGAGAAAACGTGTTGTCGCTGAAGGCGGGCTGGCCTGCCATCAGTCTCATGTCAGTTCATTTCATTTCAGGTCTGCAGCTAGGTTAGTGTTATCAAAAAACCAAAGCAATTGATTTCTTTCTACCTCTGTTGAGATAAGTGGAACAACCTGTAATTTGGTTTAGAAAAAAATCTAGATGGTAGGAAAAGGTTTAAAGAAAGGGATAAAGACACGAAAGGCAACTTTCACAGTACCTTGAACATAGGAAGAATATAAGAAATTTAAAGAGAATTACAAAGAATGGAAATTAAAAATCCAAAGATAAGAACAAAATGAAAGGATGAAGTGTTGAAGCATTTGTTTTCAGTACCATTCATGTTGGGTTTTCTCATGTGTGGGCAAATGCAATAGACTCTGAACTGGGCTCCTTGCCCCCTAAAATCTAATCTACACACAATATCTACCATGATTCTCTTTAAATGTTAAGTCAGATCCTATCACTTCTCTGATCAAAATTCTCTAATGGCTTCTAACTTCACTCAGAACAAAATCTGAAGTCTTCACAGCCCACCCACAAGACTCTCCTGAACTTTCCAGCTTCACGCCCAAAACCCTCCTAAGTTTTCTCCAACCCAGACGCACTCTGAACTCACAAAACACTAAGCCAGTTCCCGCCTTGGGTCTCACATGTGCTGTTCCCTTCCCCACCCCACCTCCTTGCAAGCTTTCTCTTCATTCAAGTCTCCGCTCAGATGTCACCAACTCAGGTGTCACCTATACAAATGTCACCTTCCCTGACCACCCCATCCAATATACAAGCTCTGTTACTGTTTACCTCTTGCTCTGCTTTACTGTCCTTCTTAGCAGTTATCATTACTGCACATTAGATTATTTGTCTAGCTGTTTACCAATTTGTCTTGCCTGTTAGACTGATAGTTACAAGATGGGGGATGTTGTAGTCCAGAGCCTGGCACACTGGGTGCCACATAATGGATAATAAATGTAGCAGGAGGAAAGGAGAGGAGGGAGGATGAGAGAAAGAATCCCCTGCCTTACTCACATGTTTGTGTCTTTGCTCTCCAAATAACTGGACATGCGACTGTTTGTACAGCAATTACTTATGTCCCTTGATCCATCTTCCAGAGACATTAACACCAAGAAAAGAGCATGGGCTATGGGAGCAAAGAGACCAGATCTTAAACCTCATCTCCACCACCAAGTAGCTTTTTGACTTTGGATGAGTTTTTTAAGCTCTCTATGGAATTTTGCAGTTGATAGAACTTTAAACACCCATAAGAATTGGGCTAGGCACTTGGGATACTTTGGAAAAATTATTGAGAGAATGAAATTAGCTACCTTCTATTAAAACTAACTTGGAAAAAAATGCATAATTGATACATATTAGCTCTCTGTCCCCTCTACCCTCCACCCTGTCCTCTCAGAAGCCTTACATGGTATTATGCCCAATAAATGCACCTAAGGTAAGCAAAAGAACTGTGAGACTTTCATAGCTGTGAGTCTGTGAAAACCAAGAGTGAGCAAACAAAATAACTCAGGTGAAAGTACTTTGAAAAACGCTAGCACAGTAGACAAGCTGCAGGAATTATCATTACACTTATAAAATATTATTTTAGAACCAGTTTTCTGTGTCTTGAATTTCTAATCGAGTAAATTAGCAAGAGGACTCCAGGGGAAAGAAGAAGCCAAGCGAAGATGAAACCGGGAACAGAAAAGGACAGCAGGTGAGGAAGCATTAGCAAAACAAGGGTCTGACTATCAGGGTCAGGCTGGCTGGGGGCTTCAGTAAGCTCTCCATCAGACTCACCATGACTAGAGTTTCCATCTTTGTAGAAGAAATGGAAGGAGGCAACGCTTATGCACAGGCACAAAGCTCATCCATGGCCATCTTTCCTGCCATCATCAAGAACGGGGAAGAAGGGGACCGATGATACAGTGAAAATCATCTTACGTGTTGACAGAGGTGAATAAAATACAAGCAACAGGAGAACTCAGTTCATTTTATCATCAGCCTACATGGACTCTCCCTGAATTATAGCCGTCAAGCACACAGTGCTGCAGAGAAGGGAACTAACACTTTTCTGAGTTCCAGCAATATGCTTGGTCTTGTGCTGGACACCATCACATATATTATCTCATTTTATCCTCACAATAATGCAAGTAAATTTTAGTATCCTCATTTTCTAAAGGGGAAAAAAAATCGAGACTTGGGAAGCTATCGAAAATATTGAAGGTAGAAAATAGCATTTCGCTCCAGGTCTGTAAGAAAAGAACCAAGTCATCCCTCGCATTCGTATAACAGCACTTCAAGTTTACATGTATTCACAAGCAAGTGCGTGACCTTCACACACATCTTGAGAGGCAAGTAATACCGTATTATTATTCTCACTAAATAATGGAAGAAGCTGAGGCTCAAGTCATTGAGTGATTTGTCTAAAATTACACAGGCAGCAAGTGGCAGAACTGGCACTTGGACCCACTTTCCTAATTCTAAGACTGGCGCTACTTCTCAGAAGAGGACTAGGTGTGTGTGAGAAACCTGTATCCATCTTAAATCTGAGCTAAGAAACAACATAGTTCTCACCCAGCACTACCTAATAGGCCAAACTCTATGATTTACCTGGGGTAACAAAAGCTGTTGATACCTCAAAATCTCAGTAGCTCAACACTATAAAAGCTCACTGTTCACTGAGGCAAAAGTCCAAAGCAGGTACTCCTGGCACATGGTAATCCAGGGACCCAGGCTCCATTCATCCCTTCCTTGGGCCTCAGACCCTCCGCACCCAGGCCAAAGGGGACGATATGACACACATCATTTTAGCTCCTTTCCACTGGGAGAACTAGTCACAGGTCACTTTTGGAGTCAAGTGAGCCAAGGTGTCCGTGGCTGGGCAGCCACTTCCCAGGAACAACTCTGTGTCACAAGGAGGGAAGAGCACGAATTGTCAGTGCATAACTAGTCATCTCCACCACACCCAACTAACTCAACCAACGATGGAATGATAAGGGGCTGTGAGAAAATGCCATAAAGCCAGAAGTCAGCTTAGATTGTTTGACATAGCCACAAGCAAGAATCCTATTTTTAATTTGCTGCTGCTGCTATATGTTTTCTTGAAGCATACAAATAATAACAAATAAATGTACACTTACCCCCTAGGACAGTGGATTCTTACCCATCAGGGAGTATGAGATTACCTGGGATGCGTGCTTTGAAAAAATGCAGATTCCGAGGACCCAGACCCAGAGATATGTTTATGAGTGAATCTGATGCTTCAGGCCCAGAGACCACACTTTGTGAAATACAGGCATAGAACAACAGTTATTTCACGACTGGTGATTACACAATGGCTGCTTAATGTTAGATTGGAGACAGCCCCTCACAAAACCCCAGGAGAGGTCAGCTCCAGGAAGAAGCAGGAAATCTAAGTGGTTTCAGATTTTCCACATTCAAGCATCACCTACTCCCACAAAGAATTTGTTTTGCTATCCAGGTTCTATTTTCTGGTCTCCTTGACAATGTGGAGACAACTTGGCCTTTCACAGAGACTCAGCTGACTTCAAATGGCAGGAGCTGCCTCACAAGGACAAAGGAGACAAAGATAGATGGGGCGGATCTAAGACCTAGAAAAAATAATGTCGGTATTTAATAACTTCTATTTTACCTACAACACTGCGGCTCTCTCTGGAGCAGGGAGACAGTAGGGTAGTCGGCCTGGGCCTTGCTCGAGCCATGAAACAGTTGTTACTCATTAACCTTGTATAACATGACATCTGATTCTTCCTTAACATGGGTAACAAATCACTTCTGATATCAGGTGGTTGCCCCAGAAGCCTTCAAACTATTTTAAGCCTAGTGCTGTGGCCCAGAAATTCTGAATGTTATCAACAGTGATCCTGAGGAATTCAAAAACTGCCAAAGAAAGCAATTCAAACTACTTTCCACTTTGGGTGTCTTGAAAAGACCTTTTTATTGGAAAAACAGAAAAATAAGATTTAGAATGCTTGGCTTCTTCCTGATTGCCCGGTTTTACAATTGCTTATTGAACTAGATAGGATACAAGAAAGAGATAGTCAAGCACCCGAATGTGAGCTGGGGAACAGGGGGGACAAAAATGAAACCAATGAAACTGATTAGAGCTGCAGTAGGGCCTGGCAACTGTGGGGAAGCAGGGAGTCCTGGGCTGGGCACATGAAAATACCTCTACCTACTTGGAGGTCTCCTCAGGCATAACGCTTTAGATCATGTGTCTTGAGAGCACTGCAGGGTAACCCAGCAAGACATACGCACCCTCTTTAGAGCCCTGGGAAAACTCCCAATTCTCCAGCATGGTGAATCAAAATTATTGTCCATGAGCTTCAAACCCCGCCTCCCCCAAGCGTCTGGCCTCACCAGGACGCACAGCCATTATCCTTCCAGCTGCCTGTAGGTCTAATCAGACAACCCTCCCACCATGTTGCTTTGTTACTGCTCTGTCTCCTACATACCTGATCTACTCATGTCACCAATCTTCCCTCTGCTTTCACAGGGTTATCTCTAGACCCTCATCTGCTAGGCATGAGTGGGTTCCCTGCCTTTAATGGTCACTACCACCCTCCAGATCACTGACTTCAGGGTCCACCTTGCTTCCTTCATGTCCTTTGCATGCCTTCAGGCAAGGCATAGCTAAGCTGGGCAATATCTCTCACCATTCCACTTCCATTTTCCAAGTCACCCCAGATTCGGGCATTGCTCTTGTTCTCCTGGACACATTCCTGTCCATGCTCCCTGCATCCAGTTTCTCTCCACTCCCATCTACCCTTTAAACTATACCCAGAGTATCTGGTAAGTAGGTAACCCTTAACACTCCAACTGTGTGTAACCCGTGGTGTTACTGATTGCATTAATGGTCCCAATTTCCTCCCCTTTCCTTAAATCCATGTCCCCTGCCTTGCAAATACTCAGTTCCCTTCCATATGACTCTGATCTTGGTCATGAGACTTGTCTGGCCAATAAGACGCTTGATTAAAAAGCCCTTGCATAATCAGTCTTGACTGCTCTCACTCTTCGACAATTGCCATGAGAACAAGCATAGGCTGGCCTAATGGATGATAGACATGTGAATTGCTGAGTGGCCCCAGTCATCCCAGCAGGAGCTATCTTAGGTCAGCCAAAAGCCCAACACCAGACATAGGAATGAGCCTAGCTGAGACCAGAAGAACTCAGCCAAGCCCAGACTAACTCACCAACTCACAGGCTAAGTAAATGCTTATGTTTTAAGCCTCTGATATGTGGAGTGGTTTGTTATGAGGCATTATTGTGGCAACAGATAACCAATATGGCCATACACAACACAAGTGATTTTGGAGAATATGTAGCAACTTCTTTGTCAGAATTGAAACTTCCCCTTCATGTCACCATCATTTCTCCACCCTCCCATCCATGGAGTTTGCATGCCCCTGGGGTAGCAGATAAAATAGGTCAGATCTGGGCAGACCTTTTCATACAGACAACCGTGACTCCATACTGGATGAGAGGAGATGACTCCTGGTGATTGGTGATATTCAAGGTCTAGCAATGAAACCAGTAAGTCAGTGGTGACTAAGTTTCCTCACAGCCGGCTGGAACTGGCGAGAGAGGGTGTTTGCTTCAGTAACAGTTGAAGTTTTACAGTCTAGATTCTCAGATCAGGGAAAATGAACACTAAAATGTGCATTTGAATTTTTCCCTTACATTGACCAGCAGCTATCCAAACAAAAGGTCTAATTTTTGCTTGTTTTTTTTTTCTGGTTTGTCTCATGTCTCTGTTGGGGGGCTCCAGGGGAGAGAGTGGGGGCCATAGGAGAAGTCTTTGGGATACATTTAAGGGATTCTGTGAGGACTGTGGAGAAGGGCAGAAACCAACTGGTACTTTGAAATATTATCCTATAATATTTGTGTTTTCTCTCTCCAACTTGAATACGAATTCTTTGAGAACAGGTTCCAAATCCAATACCCTTTTGGGGTGGCAGTAGAAGCAATGGAAATAAAACTAGATTTAAAATCATGAACTCTGTGATTAGGGAAAGTGACTTAATCTCTGTATTCTGATATTAAATAGTAATCATCAAGTTGTCTTATGTAATGAAAGAAGATAGGATAGATAGACGATAGATGGATAACTAGATCAGCTAAATGTTACCTCCTCACTCTAAGAAATCATAGCCTATGTTATGCCTGCTTATTCTCTATCACATTACTACTTTTTTTTCTTCATAGCACTTTGTCATTATCGAAAATTATCTTACACATTTATTTATATGTTTATTTTCTGTTCTCCCAACTCAAACGTAAGCTCCACAAAGGTAAGGTCTCCACAAGAGGAGGACCCTATGAGGGCATACTACTTTACTACTGCATCTCCAGGTTGTAGAAATTGTTAGGTATATGGTAGGTACTCTATAAATAATAATCGGAGGGAAGGAAGGAAGGGAGGGAGGGAGAGAGGAAGGGAGGGAGGGAGGGAGGGAGGGAAGGAGGGAGAGAGGAAGGAAGGAATGTGAAGATGAATAAATGCATGGATAATTTATCTTTAGGGCTGACTCCTTGTTAATAACATCCAATCTATCAAAGAAATTGTATTTCTCTGGGCTTACAGAAATAATTTCAATTTATTTAAAAAAAGGTAATATTTTCTATGCATTATAGAAAATTACTTGATATTCAGTATCAGTATCAATATGCAGAAATATTTCAGTCCAAAGATTTCTGTGTTCTCTGATAATTCATTCTCTAAATAATTATGAGCTTGGTAATTCTGCATATAGATACACATACAGACCCAGTCAAGACCATAAAATAAGCCATTTAACCTTTCTGTGCATATTTCCTTGTCTGCATAATAAAAGAGTTGAATAACATGATTTTTATGGTTGCTTTTTAAATTCTATGAGTTAATGATAATTAGAAAACTACCATTAATGGCTGCAAGTTCTCCTCCAAGAAACCATAATTTCTACCAGGCATAGTCTCAAAATTAAATAACTGGAAAAGCACTAAGTAAGGTTTGGTCCTCAAGGCACTATGTTTGTATATTTAAGTTTGCTGCAGGAATGTCAGCTGGAATTGCAAAATCCTGATTTAAAAATACCCCTCTGCCTTGTACATAAGTTCATTTGTATCATTTCCTTTTAGATTCTGCATATAATCGATATCATATGATATTTCTCTTTCTCTGTTTGACTTACTTCCCTCAGTACGACAATCTCTAGGTCCATCATGTTGCTGCAAATGGCATTATTATGGCTGAGTAATATTCCGCCGTATATATGTACCACATCTTCTTTATCCATTCCTCTGCTGATGGACATTTAGGTCACAGACTTAGAAAACAAACTTATGGTTACCGGGGAGGGGAAGGGAGGGGGAGAGTGATAGTTAGGAAGTTTGGGATTGACATGTACACACTGCTATATTTTAAATGGATAAGCAACAAGGACCTACTGTATAGCACAGGGAACTCTGCTCAATATTATATAACAACCTAAATGGGAAAAGAATTTGAAAAAGCATAGATACATGTATATGTATAACTGAATCACTTTGCCGTACACCTGAAACCATCATAACATTGTTAATCAATTATACTCCAATATAAAATAAAAAGGTAAAAAAAATAGCCCTCTGCCAACATTAATTTTGAAAGTGAGAATCAGACGCGTTTGGCCAGAGCCTAAAGAAGCATTCTAAGGCCAGGGAGCTCCATCCCCACAAGGCAGGCGCTGCCATGAGCTCCAGCTACGGCTGTAGAAGTACAAAATGCTCTCTGGCCTACAGAATAATCAGATTGCTCTGAATCTTTTCTGTAGGCTTCCTGGGAATAAAGCACAAATGAAGACCCAAAACGACATTAATGAAAACTTCCCATTCCCTTGATTCATCTTCATCACAGTAGGTGTTTCAGTGAAGGCTCTTTTGTCTGCAGGTAACAGAAAACCTCTTAGCAAGGTTTTTAAAAAAAAGGACATTTTTATAATGGTACAATGTTATCTTATAGAATCTGGGGCAGGGATACACCTGGGCCCAGTAGGGGTAAAAGTGTTGACTAAAAGCCAGCCAGAACCTGGCCACCATCTTCCTGGTCTTCTTCGCAGACCCTCATCTCTGCTCTGCTCTGTCCATCAGGCTCAGGCTCCTCTCCCTACAGACCTAATTTTTTCCTTCTCCATGCCCATGGCCACCACCCAGCCCTGAAGCTTACACCATGTCAGTTCGAGCCACGCGCAGAGGCTGAGACTAACCTCTCCCTCAACCCAATCCAAACTCCTGGGAAAGAGACTCTTGTTGGCCCAGACTGGGCCAAGCAACCTCTTCTGTTCAAAGCAACTCTGACCGTGCAGGCAGTCCTGTGGTGCACACATGATTGTGAATGGTTCACAGAGGGAGCAGGCCACAGAAAAATAAGGTCAATGTTAAGACACTCCAAAAAGAGGCTAACATAACATGCCTTCGAAAGGACTCTACTAAAAGGGAGGCTCTGGTCATGAAGGCTAAGAGACTGCCAGAACTAAGGCTATTCCCAACAGGGATCATGTGAACAAAGGCAGCTACACCACTAAAACATACACAAACTTATTACCTTACAATTCTGTAGATCGCAAGTCCAACAGGGGTCTCAATGCACTAAAATCAATGTGTCAGCAGGGATGTGTTCCCTTCTGGAGACTCTAGGGGAGACTATACCTCCTTGCCTTTTCCATCTTCTAGGGGCTCCCCGCATTCCTTGGCTCATAGCTCCTTCCTCCATCTTCAGAGCCAGTAATGTTGCATCTCTCTGATCATCTTCTACCATCACATCTCTTTTCTGACCACAGTTAGAAAGGTTCTCTGATTTTTAAGACCCATGTGATTATATTGGGCCCACTTAGATAGTCCAGGATAATCTCCCATCTCAAGGACATTAACTTAATCCCCTCTGCACAGTTCCTTTTGCCACATAAGGTAACACATCCACGGATTCCAGGGATTATGATGTGGACACATATGAGGAGTCATTATTCTGTCTACCACAGGTGGGTTCTTGACATTAAAAGATAGTTGCAGTTTTCTCTTTTAAGCATTTGTTTTCTCATTTGCCTAAATCTCAATTATTTTCCAACTTTTCATTCAGTGGTCATTTCATAATGAAGATACATAACCCATGTGCACATGAAAATACAAAGTTTTCAGCCTCACCTATAAAGCCCGTATCAACATTTGATTTGATTATTATCAAATATCTGCAACCACTGATTATCAGTTCTATAAAAAAGCAGAAGTAATAAATCTGAACCTCAGCTAATTCTCAAGCACTTTCCTAGGCACCTTAAATCTCTCATTTCACTTAATTTCAGCATGACCCTGCAAAATGGATGGTATTAGCCCCATTTTACAAGTGAATAAAACAATGATAAATAAATTGTCCAAAGTCAAACAAATAGTAAGAAGTGGAGCCAAGATTCAAATTCAGAACCCTGTCCAACTCCAGAGTTCCTATTCTTTCCTTTATATCAGACAGCCACTAAAGAATAAAACCCCATCCTTAGGTGGCCTTATAATGTCTGCTCTCCCATAATCTGAAATAATAACCACTCTGTTAATCGTATCAATCATTTCATTAATAAGCAAATATTCTAGCAGTGTGGGACCTGGAGACATGAGGTTCACTCCTGAGCAGAGCCTCAGTGAGCGGGGCTGAGGAGGTTCTGAGGATGACCAAGACCTTGCAAAAAGCTGCTATTTATTGCTTGCTTACCATGCTTTAGGTTTTCTTTCTAATACTTCCCCATTACTTAGACAGAAATAGACATGGATATGAGGAAGTGAAAAAAAGAGAAGTGTGCCTCAGTATCCTCATCCATAAAATGGACATAACCAAAGGCATATAAATGACCCCAAATGATTGCTGGGAGATTACATTAGTTAATATAAGTAAAGCGTTTAGGACAGTGCCTAGCATATAGAAAGCATCATCATCCTTACCACCACCATCACCACCACTACTACCAGCATCATCAGTGTCATTATCATCATCTTCTTCATCAAGATTTCAGTCTTAAGGTACTAATAAGTCAAAGTGCAAGAAGGTCTCTAGATAGCTGAAAGAAATCCAGAGTATGAGCTAGATAAATTACCGACTTGTATTTCTCGTCCTCTTTGGTCTCAAATACAGGTATTGGTTAAACAATGAACACTCTCTTATTGAATTTTAATCGTTTTGTTATAATTACAGGTTTTACTGCTTAATGCTATTGCTCTCCCTTAGTAATCCAAGAAAATCCAATTCCAAGGACATCCATTTTCTAAGTTTATATATGTATAATTTCTTTTATAATAAAATGGCATCTTAAATTTCACTTTCGGGAACATCTTAGATACAATATGGCCTTTGCAAGCAGGTAATTCAACACACCATCACGCCACTTAAACTCTCATCAAACTATTTTCTTTCATCAAAAATTGACTCACGGGCTTCCCTGGTGGCGCAGTGGTTGAGAGTCCGCCTGCCGATGCAGGAAACACGGGTTCGTGCCCTGGTCCGGGAGGATCCCACGTGCCGCGGAGCGGCTGGGCCCGTGAGCCATGGCCGCTGAGCCTGCGCGTCTTGAGCCTGTGCTCCGCAACGGGAGAGGCCACAACAGTGAGAGGCCCGCGTAACGCAAAAAACAAAAACGAAAACAAAAAAACAAACAAAAAATTGACTCACTATTTGCATTCCAAATATGTCTCAATCTCCATTTTCCCCATCTCTTCCAAAGCGTTCTCTTTGAACTTTTTGTTTGTGCTTTTATTTTATTCCCCTCATCGTCTCCCACTGTCTCTAATTTTTCCCTTTTTTTTTTTTTTTTTGGATACTTAGGGCCAACTGTTCCCCTGCTCCTTTGCTTAGCTCCCCACCTCTCTCCTCAGTAGAGCTCCTTAGACTGCCCAAGTCTCTCCCCCTCCCTCCTGCAGCCTTCTCTCTCCTCTCGGCCCCTCTGCTCCTTCTTACTCCATATGCCACGCCCCACACTCCCCTTGATCTGTAGACAGTAAGAGATTGGCTAGAGCTGCTCATCAACCTTCTTCTTGTCAGCACACAGTTGTTGGCCTCAATAGAGTTGAAACAATTTCAACCCTCTTTTTCCACCAGGGCCTTGTGATTTTCATCCTGCTGTCCCACTTCCCACTTCCTCCCCTGCAAGGCTCCAGCCTCAGCAAACGGTGTCCCCTCCTCTCCATTTCCATTTCTTCTTCTCTGTTCCTTTCCTAGGAGCTCTCAATGTCCCTCCCTACCTAAAGCCTGCAACTAAATCTTATCTGCTAGGCTTATAATGTAATTCATTTCCTCATGGCTTACTATGTGAGCAGAGTGCTTCTTAGAATGTGTGAGAACAGAGGCCTGAAGTCAAGTTTTGACTATGCAAACATGATAAGCTGACATCCAGAGCTAGGAGGGTACATGATGTAATAAATAGTGCATGGAGATCCAGGCCTGAGAGCCAGTGCTTCAGAATGATTCTATCACTAAGTCTGTATTTAAATAAAATGATTTATTTACATTCTCTGGCCTAAGGAGATTTCCAAAATATGATAGTCAAATTGCCATCCCTTGTTCCAATTACCTTTGCTGCATAACAAACTACCCTAAATTCAGTAGCATAAAACAGCAACCATGTTACTGTGCTTATGGGTTCTATGGGTCGGGAATTTGGAAAGAACACAGTGGGACAGCTCTTCTCTACCCCATGATATCTGGGACTTCCATAAGGAGACCCAAATGGCTGGGGCTAGAACAGTGAGGGCTGGAAGATCCACTTTCAAGATTGCATCTTCATTTACTTGTCTGGTTGCCTCTCCATGTGGCCTGGGCTTCCTCACAGCATGGCAGCCTCAGGAAAGCTGAACTTCTTACAAGAGACAGGGAACTCCAAAATGTGATGATCCTGTTCAACCAGGGAGAAGCTGCATGACATTGTATGACCTAATCTTGGAAATCACATAGTGTCCCTTCCACTTATTCTACTGGTTGAAATGGTTACAAGCTTGCTTAGCATCAAAGGAGAAGAATGAGACTTCACCTCTGGATGGGGGAAAGAGCAAGTTCATACTGGAGAAGAGCATGACAGATGGGAGTTATTGTGGTGACCATCCTGAAAATACAACATGACACATCCCTACATTCCCTTCTAGCTCCAAAAATCTGGTTCTAAGTTTTATTTAGACCTTCAGTAGATGCTCAATTAAAATTTAGCCTCTGCTCCCCAGAAGGCAACCTGAAAGACATGGGATGTGGGTTTTTTATACACACAACACAAAAGGACAATGCAAAACCATTCTTGTTCAGGCATCAAGGTGTGTGTCACAGATTGAAGTCTCACAAATGTAACAGGAATTCTAACAAGGGAGGTGTCGTTGAAAGGCAGAGGAGTCAAAGACAGCATCTTAGAGTGGACCTAAATTTACTGCCCATTAATTGCTTACATTATCTCATTTAATCCTCATAATAATCCTGAGCAGTAAATATCACTCTTCCTGGTTTACAGATCATGAAGCTGAGCCTCAGAGAGGTTAAAGAAACTGCCCCAAGGTCCCATTGTGATTTATACCAGTCTCAATGCCACACTAGAGGAGGGAGCACTAGATTGAACTGAGTTTGAAGGTGGGTTCTCTGTGTAGGATTTGCTATGACTGAGTGCAACAAAGAGTCAGTTCTTGGCTTGGGGACAATAAAAATAAAGACAAAAAGTGGGAAAGACCAGGATAAATGAGAAGGGCAGTGGCAGGAGTTGGAGGTCAGGGGGCATTGCCTGGGCTACTCAAAGGGGAGAGTTGCTATTGGGTTGCAGCAAATCATAAGTTCTATCCAAGGCAATAATGATCATATGTAACAATATACAGTCTGAGGTTACGTTACTTCATCAAAGGAAAAGGACATTTGCACACCTTGGCATTTGCCAGTTTCTGTGAAGCCTCCCAAACACAGGTTGTCCTGCCTAATCTTCTTGTTAATCATTTATGCCAGTGTGATACAAAGCCCTGGTTCCTGGCCATTACCGTGCAAATTACGATCACCATTTAGCGTTTCATGTTTACAAAATATTTGCCAATAATTTAGCAATACGAGTCTCCACCCACAAAGAGAAGTGGGTAACAACCAGTATGGTTTTCATTTGCCAAATGAAGACATTGGCCATTAAAGTAAAGTTGAGTATTAAAGCTAACAGTTCAAGTTTTTTATTAAATCCCCGGAGCCACACAATCCCCCCCGCCCCCCCCCCACCATTGTTTCATTTTTAAAAATCATTTTAAAATGTTGAGCACTCATGCGATTCTTTAAAATTTTATAACACCACGCATTTCTGCCTTTGGTTTTAATTCTGTCATATTTTAAGATTTCTGCAGTTAGAGATCAAGAATCCAAAGGGTACTGGGATAGAAGTGAGGAGAATTAAGACCAAGGCTAAAGCCCATTCTTTCTTCATGGTTCAACTTCATTCAGCATGTATTTTTGACTGTCCTGTGATGTAGGCCCACTAATTTGTTAGAGAAACACCCAAGGAAGAGAAAGGAGATGGGGGAAAGTACTATGGCCTAGAGGATGTTTAAGTGCTATCCAGCCTCTGCTATTTAATCAAGAAATGTCCCCCCACCCCACCCCAAATGCCCATCAATTGAAAGATTAGTTGACTAGACCATGGTACATCCACTCAGTGGAAAACATGGCAAAAAGGAATAGAAAAGACTGATACATATATTCCTACAAGACATCTCCAGAATATACTGTTACGTAAACAAAAGCAAAGTGAAAAACTGTGCACAGTATACCACATTTACGTGACAAGAGGTGGGGAACAAATGTATGTACACTTATACCCTCACATTTTAAACAATAAACAATGGAAGAAAAATAATAAAGCTGATTATAGGGCATGGGGGAAAAATGTTCCCCTGCCCACAGACATAGGCACCAGAAGCCTAAGCTGCAAATAGGAGGGCTCTTTAAGAGGGCAGAAGTCCCTGGCAGAAGTCAGAGCAAGCATCATTTCAGGTCTCTCTGTTGTCATTATAGGCTCCAGAAAGCTCTGCCCCACTAATGTTTCAGTCCCAGTCCTGAATGTGGCCCTACAGCAGCTCTGGGTATGATTTCAGATGCTGGGACCAGGGTTGTGGGACCCTCTGACTATGAAAGCTGTCATGCCTCTGGGCAGGTCTGTCCAGCGGAGCTACTGTCCTTCTCTCCCCTCTCTACAACATGCTTGTGCCTTCTTACGTGTAGGAGGAACACAGTTCAGCCCATAACTATAAGTAACTGCTCATCAGCTACAGCCACTTAACACGTGGACTGAGGGCAGTACCTCATTTCTCTTAGATCTACAAGGAATGATCTAGATTTGCTAAAGAGATCCCAGCCTCAACTGTACTACTTACTCATTCAGGACCTAGAACTGTGGCCTTAACAATGATAAAACAGGAACAACTAACTTATCAAGCACATACTAAATCCTAGTCACTTTTCTAAGAGCTTCAAATACTTATCTTGCTGACTGCTCACGATAACCCTAACAAGCACCTACCCACCCCTCCTATGTTACTGATGAGAAAAAGTAAGGCCCCATGAGGTCTGGAATGTCACTAGTGAGTGACAGAGTAGCATTTGAAACCCAGGCATCTTAAAACCATGCTCGTTTTTGAAATCTGTGAGTCTGTTTCTGTTTTGTAAACACATTCATTTGTATCATTTTTTAAAATTATATTCCACATATGAGCAATATTATATGATACTTGTCTTTCTCTGTCTGACTTACTTCACTTAGTATGATAATCTCTAGGTCCATCCAAGGGATAAATGAGGAGTTTGGGAATGACATATATACACGATTATATATAAAATATAAGCAACAAGGACCTACTGTATAGAAGAGGAAACTCTACTCAATATTCTGTAATAACCTGAAAATGAATCTGAAAAAAAATGAATATATGTATATGTATAACTGAATCACTTTGCTATACACCTGAAACTAACACAACATCATGAATCAACTATCCTCTAATAAAATTTAAAATACACATGCTTGTAACAGTCTGCTTTGCAGTCTGTAATCCTCTGCTCAGATAAGGGCTAGCTGATCCAGAAAAAGCAACACTGACTGAGGTGCTATAATGAAGCCAAAGGAATAATGCACATGGTCCCTGCTCTCTTGGCCAAGGTATTGTCAAGTGAAGATATCCATACAAACTGGAATAAGTAAATAGCAGCACAAGACATAACGCTACCAAACTATCCATCAGATCCTCAACATCCCAGAGTACAAGATGTTTCCAAGAATCCCCAAATTCATCAATTCCTTTTTAGCCTGCAATCTTCCTTATCAACTGTGATTAATTATGGCTTCCTAGATAGAATGACTTCATACCTGATCAGAGTAAAGACAGACTGAGCAGCAGATGGGATGTTCTCAATCACTGGGTGACTCACTCTCCCCACACCTTCAAATGATTGAAATTCATCCCTCAGCACAGTTATCAATCCCCAATGGACCATGGGACAATCTCAGATTTTAAATGATTACACCTGTGAATGATAAGCCAGGAATTCCCAAGGTTTAGTGAGTAGTTTTAAGGCCAAAATGAGAGAGGCAAATAATCAATGAAGGTATTACCAAGTCCCCTTCCGAACGACTTGCCTATTCTCTCACCTCATTGCAAAACTCTTGATATTTACACCAACATGTGAGGCTGAATTACAACCCTCGAGATTCTCTTTGCCTTACTTTCAGCCTTCAGGACTCTTCATCAAAGGGGCTTTGGGCTCCATCAAACCACACACAGAGCATTTTATACCTTTCACCAACACTGGGAAGAGGGAGATCAGTTACTGTTAATTACAGATGCTTTCTGTCATAATGGGCCAGAGTTTCAAAAGAGCCTCAACTGCAAAGTTCCCAAATGCCATGCACAAACCTGGTAATGGTCCATGAAAATTGAATACTTAGTGGGTCTATGTGCATTCGCTCCAGGGACTGCCTTTGAAAATTTAGCCCCATAACTCCAAAGCATTTGTAGCATCATAATCTGTCATCATTAGCAACAATGCTTGACTTAGTGCTCAACATTCTTAGTAACCATGCAATTATGAATGCAGACAATATTTAATCACTTTTACAAAAATACAGCTGTGTTGTTGGGGAGCTGTCACTTACTGCTCATTAATGATTGATTTTTTTAAACCAACTAGATTGTTTTCATGGGAACAGCACATTAACCACAAAGAATTCATTATTGGTCATTAAGCGATATTAAAATGGAAAACCTTTACAAGATGTGTCTTGTCTAGCTGCATTCATATGCCTGAGACTCTCCTGCCAATGTAGGGGAGGAAACAAAAAATCATTCTTCCAGAGCCCTGGCAAGGAGATCCAGTCAAGGAGAGGTGGAGTGAAGAGAGAAATTAAGCAAAAACATCTCTTTTTGCTGTAATAATACACTGATTATATTTTACAACAGCAATCATGTACCCCAAATAATTACTTCAGCTATTGTCCAGCTTGTTTAAGGGCTAACTGAGCTGTGGGTACTGATCGATTCGGTGCAGATTGCTAAAAATGGGCCATTTTGAAAACTTACAGCTGTTTCTCCATACCTCCCATGCACTAGAAGACACTAATTCCTTGCCCACCTAATTAATGATGAGTCAGGGTGTTATTTTATGGTCAGATTTTCCTCATACCTTGGATGCAGAGAGCTGAGTTTTCCACCATCGAATGTCTCCTAAACAGATTGTGATAAAATGCACTTTACCACCGCCTACCCATGAAGAAAATAAGCTTTGAAACCTTTTAAGGTGCTGGAAAGATCAGATTGCTCAATGTCATGCCCTTCCTGGGTTTCCAGTTCTGATGCTCACACGCCTACATGCGGAGCTCTATTTCCTCACTTGCTCAGCAGCTGCCAGGATCCTGGAAGACCTGACCTGAGGGAGAAGGTTTTTTATAAATCACAACTCCTCTCTCCTGTCCTGGCTCACCCTTACTCCAAGTCTTCTCTGAGACTTCTGCCTTAGTTCTTTTCAATATTTTGACTTTTTTTCTGATAGTAAATATACTGTGTATTTGTTTTGGAAAATACAGAAAAGTACATGGAAGAAATTTAAAGCTATCTGTAGTTCCCATACCCAGAAATAACACACTGCTTGCAGTGCATGTTTGCTTCCAATATTTTTCCTATGAACATTTTTTATAGTTGCATGACTTTGGGTGAGTTACTGATCTTCTCTGTGTCCAGCTTTCTTCCCCATAAAATAGGGAAATAATACCACCTACTTCATAATGTGATTATGAGGATTAAATGAGTTAACATTTGGAAAACACATGGAAGAATGTTCAATAAAACATAAGCGCTATGGATGTTTTAGCTATGATAATTCTATAAATTACTGAGGGAGAAATTTTATCATAAAGGAAAGAAAGACATTATAGTTAAATAATAACCATTTTTTAAAGTTTAAATTCCTGGTGATGCTGATGCTGTGGACCCAGGGAACCACACTTTGAAAACCACTACTTTCTGTTATATCATTAGAATGAGAAAGACAAACCACAAATGAGAAAAACACTAATAAGCCCTGGAAGAACATTTGGTCTAGTGAGCTTCCCCCTGGCAGAAGGTTTTGGAGGGATTTGAGAGGGGTGCTGTGCTGCAAAGAATGATGTAGTGAATGGAAATGATGACTTCCATTAGGTAAAAGAGCTGTAAGGGACTGACTGCTGACCTATCACTTCTCCAGTCGACTTTGGTCCAAGTCATTGCTAGGAAGAAAATCTTTTAGTTACATAGCCACATTGTCTAGCCCAGGATATTCCAGCATCAATCATGCTTGGAAAAAATCACCGTAAATTGGAAACCCAGGCCTTGGAAAAGCAGCTCCTCAAACACCCTGTGCCAGGGTAAAAGTCCAGAACAAGAGAGACAATCTGCTGATATCCTTGACTTTGCCATCACCCCTAAGTGTCCAGAGGATGGAGAAAAACAGTCAACGGGAATATTTGTGCAATTTAGAGAGCATCACACTATCGCTATTGGTTTTTTTTTATTAGTTATCTATTTTATACATATTAGTGTATATATGTCAATCCCAATCTCCCAGTTCATCCCACCACCACCACCCGCCCCCCTGCTTCCCCCACTTGGTGTCCATACATTTGTTCTCTACATCTGTGTCTCTATTTCTGCCTTGCAAACTGGTTCATGTGTACCATTTTTCTAGATTCCACATATATGCGTTAATATACGATATTTGTTTTCCTCCTTCTGACTTACTTCACTCTGTATGACAATCTCTAGCAGCTTTTCCTCTACATGATGTGAGCACTATCCTGTTGTCTTTAAAAAATTTTAATCCATATTATAACATTCCATCATATAGATAGGCCATAATAGTTAACTAATCCCTTCTGTTGGGTGTTTTTACTTCTCTAATTTTCTCCATTATAAATAATTCTGTGCTTATTTTTTTATTCATTCTTTATCTTTTACATCCTTCACAAATACTATCAAAAATTCTCTGGTTTGGAAGTCTGTGCCTTGAGAACTATCCGTTTAGAACCACTGCGCTGGAGCTTGGTAATTATATAGAAACTCTAGAGCCATTACTGTCAGTTTTCCAATGCCTATCGTCCAGCACGAGTAAAAACTGTCAGACTTCCTTGATTGGAAAAGCCATACAATTGCCTATCACATGACACTTTAAAGCATTTGTCTCAAAGATTTTGAGGTACCAAAGGTAACTCTAAAAAACTTATTTGTCTATTTCCACAGTGAATTTTGGTTATGAAGATACTGATGTGTTGGCTTGTAAGACTGTTCTGGTGCCTGATATGTAAAAGGATAAAACAAATATTTTGAATCAATGAATGACAATGCTGAAACATCTACTTATTAACATCAGCAGAAGTCATTCAATATTGGTTGACTCTCAAAATAACTAAAAACATTCATTTCTTTGGGTAACATACATTGTTGGAGTCGATTTAGTTTTCAGAGTTTTACTGTTGTCAGGTTAAACATAAATAAGTTACAGTTAGACCCTTAGGCGAAAACAGAACATCTGAGTGTTAACACACTTAGCCATCATATTGAGGCCATCTGCAGTGAAGCTGTCAGCTCCAACTCTTTCTTCATGAGCGCTCCTAGACTGCTACATGATGGGTGATCTCTCCCATGATAAAGGGATCTCCTCAAATTACACAATGCTAGGAAGGGGCCATCATGTTTCAATCGGTGCTTCTCAACGCTTACTGAATTACCTGGAGAGGTTTAAAAGGGGGGAGCTTGATAGAATCACCTGGGGAGCTTTCAAAAGCTACCAGTGCCCAGGTCTCATGCCAGGTTAGAGTCACCAGGGGTAGGGCCCAGGCATTGGTACTTCATACAAGATCCTCCGTTGATTCTAACATACCACCATAGTTGAAAAGCACAGCTTTAGAAGATGTAGATAACCAGGATAATATAACTTCAGGCACCCCATGCCTTCAAAAGGGCAGTTGCCTCAAAAAGTCCTCCAGGCATCACTCTGCTACATAAAGACAAATTCCTTGAGGCACTGATTAGCTCTGGCAGTAGTAGAAGTAATATACCTCTCCAGAGGCCATAAATAAATCTTGTTCAGTTGCAAAACTATGTAATAATATGAGAAAGAATAAAAAAATGCCAAACTGGAATAATTGGTGGGGCAATCCTGGCACCAACATATTACTGCAATAAACTGGAAATATGGTACCAGTTATTTGGGATTTTTCAAGGGTTTTATATTAGCTACTAAAATGGAAATGGACGCACTTGCACCCAAATTAATAGCACCCTTAAGGGGCAAGAAAATCTCTTCTCAGCTCATTGGGACCCATTATCACTGAGGATTTCTGTGATGTAAATTATACTTTTTTCTCAGAAAGCCACCATCCCTGAAGCCTACCAGCTTATCCCACTGAGAGTCAAATAAACTGTGAGTCACAATCTGTTCAAATTCCATAACTGAATAATGAAGGTATAGAACTTTGATCTCAGAGTGAGTGACTTACTATCTAATTTACTTTATTACTTCCATCTCTCTCTCTCTCTCTCTCTCTCTACATATATATATATATATATATATATATATATATATA
>NC_041221.1:116038688-116050180 GCF_002837175.3 Physeter macrocephalus
TCTCTCTCTATATATATATATATATATATATATATATATATATATATAGTGTTACTCAATAACAATGCAAGGTGAACAGTTAGCACAAATAAACAATGCTAGGTGAGGCTAGACTCTCATACTGGGTCTTTGAACTAAATATACACGTGACTCTATACAAAAAAATCTCTTTTGGTCTCTTTTTTCTCAATTGTAAGCCATAAATAAGACTAGGTAATTGCTATAGTCCCTTCTATTTCAAAACAAAACTGTGAAAGTTTTTCACTTCCTTAGAAATGACCTTTGTGAAGTATGGGTACCTGGTAGATCTAAAAACCCAAGGAATCCACACACCTACAGTCTATTAATCTATGACAAAGGAGGCAAGAATATACAATGGAGAAAAGACAGTCTCTTTAACAAGTGGTGCTAGGAAAACTAGATAGTCACATGTAAAACAATGAGATTACAACATTTCTTCACACCATATCCAAAAATAAACTCAAAATGATTTAAAGATCTAAATGTGAAACCATAAAACTCCTAGAAGAGAACATAGGCAAAATATTCTCTGACATAAATCGCAGCAGTATTTTCTTAGATCAATCCCCCAAGGCAAAAGAAATCAAAGTAAAAATAAACAAATGGGACCTAATTAAAATTAAAAGTTTGTGCACAGCAAAGGAAACCATCAACAAAATGAAGAGACAGCCTACAGAACGGAGAAAATATTTGCAAATGATGCAAGCGACAAGGAGCTAATATCCAAAATATGCAAACAGCTCATGCAATTCAATATCAAAAACAAACAATCCAATCAAAAAATGTGCAGAAGACTTCAGCAGGCATTTTTCCAAAGAAGACATACAGGTGGTTAGCAGGAACATAAAAAAATGCTCAACATCACTAATTATTATGGAAATGCAAATCAAAACCACAATAAGGTATCACCTCACACCTGTGAGAATGGCCATCATCAAAAAGTCTACAAATAACAAATGCTGGTGAGGGTGTGGAGAAAAGGGAATCCTCATACACTGTTGGTGGGAATGTAAATTGGTACAGCCATTATGGAGAACAGTATGGAGGTTCCTTAAAAAACTAAAAATAGAACTACCATATGATCTACCAATTCTACTCCTGAGTATATATTATATATGGAAAAAATGAAAACAGTAAATTCTAAAAGATACGCACACCTCAATGTTCACAGCAGCACTATGTACAATAGCAAGACATAGAAGCAACCCAGTGCTCAACAATAGCTGACTGGATAAAGATGTGGCATATGTATATATAAAGGAATATTACTCAGCCATAAAAAAGAATTAAATTCTGCCATTTGCTGCAACATGGATGGAAATAGGAAACATTATGCCTAGTGAAATAAGACAGAGAAAGACATCTACTCTATGGTATCACTTATATGTGGAATCTAAAAATAATACAAATGAATGTATATACAAAACAGAAAAAGACAAAGATATAGAAAACAAACTTGTGATTACCAAATGGGAAGGGGGCGGGGGACAAATTAGGGGTATGGGATTAACACATATAAACTACTATATACAAAATAGATAAGCAACAAGGATATACTGTATAGCACAGAGAATTATACCCATTTTCTCATAACCTATAATGGAATATAATCTGCAAAAATACTGAATCACTATGCTGTACACCTAAAACTAACACAATATTGTAAATAAACTACACTTCAGTAAAAAAATTGAACAGATAAATGACATTTAAAAAAAAAATCCAAGGTTTGCACAACCATGAATCCAAAGGCCACAGTCCTTCAGTTGTACCTGGGAAATGATGTAATGGTGTAAATTCAAGTGAATGGAAATATGATTTAACTTACAGAACTGCGATTTTGCAAACAGATTATTTAGGAACAGTCATTGTAATGTGGGTTCTAACCTTTTGAAGAATATTTTTCTTCAAAAATGTTTCTATTTATATTCAGGAATTGACCAATATGGAAATTTCACTCAATACCACCTCAGATCACAAATTAGATACTTCTGAAAACTTTATTAACGTTTCAAAGCGTTAATATTAGAAAAGCCTGACAGGTAATTAAATGGCAGAAGATATATCAAATCTACTCATGAAGATTTCTAGGGTGATCAAGACTCACTTCCAGTGACTTCCCTGGTGGCATGGTGGTGAAGAATCCGCCTGCCAATGCAAGGGACACGTGCTCAAGCCCTGGTCTGGGAAGATCCCACATGCCACGGAGCAACTAAGCCCATGCGTCACAACTACTGAGCCTGAGCCCTAGAGCCCACGAGCCACAACTACTGAGCCTGTGTGCCACAACTACTGAAGCCCACGTGCCTAGAGCCCATGCTCCGCAACAAGAGAAGCCACCGCAATGAGAAGCACGCACCCCGCAACGACGAGTAGCCCCTGCTTGCTGCAACTAGAGAAAGCCCGCGCCCAGCAATGAAAACCCAGCGCAGCCTAAATAAATAAATAAATAAATTCATAAAAAAAAAAAGACTCGCTTCCAAACACAATCAATCAATGGATAAAGGCAATAAGTCATTTCCTCCTATAAAATTAGGCTTTCATCTTTTTAAAGGACTGAAGCTGGGCATTGTCAAATGAACAAATAAGATCAATAATAGTCCATCCATAAACAGTAACTCTGGTGGTTTTAAGACCGTAGAGTATGTTTTAAAGAAAGATACACACAAAGCTTTGAATATTTAAGTCATGTCTGTAAAGCCTTCAAACAACAGAATTCATAATGGAAACAATGATAGACCTTTAATGATAGACACATTAGCAGTCTCTATAACAATGTTGTAAATCATTTCTAAATAACAATATTGATAAGACAGGACTTTCAAAATCACAGGACACCTCTTTAACAGCTAATTAAAACTAGGGAGTATAGGCTTCTCTTTTATCATTCACAATATTGTAGCTCTGATCATCCCACAGTGAATGATTTTACTTCAGTAATAACCCTGATCCAACATTCAGTTGGCAATTACCATATCAGACTTCATCTACTAGTAACAACTGGTTCGGAAGATATTGCCCTGAATGCATTAATTTCATCATGCTAATAAAGTTCACTGTTATAAAATGCAAAAACATATTAACCTGTCTAATGCAATAGAAGAAACATATATATCTTTCTTGCAAAATGATGATACACCAGCATTTCATTTCTATTTCAAAACTTAAGTGGGTAAAGTATATTAGAGGAACAGAAAGTAACAAGCTATAATCTGCAGTGAACACAATGACATAACTAAGCGCCAACAAATTTTCCTGTGAGTAATTGCACTTATTGTAACTTATACACATTCTATTACCTTGGCGTTTGCATAACAATGAACGACTGTTCATTTCCAAACACTGAACCCTGTAACAGAAGAAGCATATGCATCTTGTCTTTTCCACAGAATTCAGGGAGGCCACTGCTGACTCCAGTTAACTCCCTTAGAGCACCTAGCAAGCATGGACTGATGGAAACATTTAATAAAGATGTAGATGTGACTAATGATGACAAGCCAGTAACCCGAGGGCACAATCCCTGGCACAGAGTAAGCAATCTGTGAAGGTGTGTGGAATGAAGCAGGGGAGAAGCTCTGCGGTCTTGCTCAGGAGTAATAAGCATTCTGTTTGCGATTCCAGGATCTGTCCTGGATACCCTTTTCCCTTCCACCCTCCTCTTCCCCTGCCTATCTCACCACATACCATCTCCACTGCTAAGTGAGCAATCCAAAGCAGAGATGCCTCCCTTTCCCCTTATTAGTACCCTCACCCACCTTCACCAACTTCACTGTCCTACATTTACGATGTGACACGTGACCACTGCCTGAACTATACTCAGGGTTTTCCTTGCTCTATTTCTTTCTCACCACCCCAGGTTCCCCACTGGCTTGTTCTTCTTTCAGAATTTTAAATGTGAAGATGTTACAATTGTTAAAATCCCAGTGGAAGAAAATGAATCATGTGATTAAAACTGATACATGTGACATTTGCTCTCCCATCTCCAAGGACTCATCCACAATTGTTAACTCTTTATTAAAGCCACGCCTTCACTTTCTACAGGAGATGGTTTCACTGCTGGTGCTGCCAACCTTGGGAAGCCCAATCATCCTACTAGAAAGAAAACAAAAGAAGTGTCTGTGACTCAATTAAACCCAAAGCCAAATGAACACATTGCCACCTTCCATAGTCAGAATAGAGTGGTCAGCCACCCCACCGTCAGGGGCAGCTGAATGCATCTGCCCATAAAAAGCCTGAGCCCTGGGCTTCCCTGGTGGCGCAGTGGTCCACCTGCCATGCAAGGGACACGGGTTCGAGCCCTGGTCCGGGAAGATCCCACATGCCGCAGAGCAACTAAGCCCGTGCACCACCACTGCTGAGCCTGCGCTCTAGAGCCCGGGAGCCGCAACTACTGAGCCCACATGCCACAACCACTGAAGCCCATGTGCCTAGAGCCCGTGCTCCACAACAAGAGAAGCCAGCTCAATGAGAAGCCCGGACACTACAACGGAGAGTAGCCCCCACTCGCCGCAACTAGAGAAAGCCCACGCTGGCAATGAAGATGCAACACTGCCAAAAATAAATAAATAAATAAATGTATTTAAAAAAAAAAAAAAAAAAGCCTGAGCCCTGCCCTCGGACCCTGGTCAAAGGAGAGCACTGTCTGAGCTAGAACCCTTCCTGTTCAGCACCTGGAGGTTTATCCACACAGTCCAGGTAAGAGGGCTGAGCTCTCTTGGGAAATGTGGCATTCTCACATACTATGGAGTACTGGCTGAAGGCCTAGAGAACAGGCATGGGAATACAGAGGATTTATAGACTGAAAATGTGCACACAGACAGCAGCACTGAGTTTGCTCAGTAAACATACGTGCTGTGGCCGCACTGTGGGAGGTCGTGGTGGGACCCCCAGCCCTTGGCAAAAACTCTAGTGGACACCCAGTGTAGATGTGCACAGATCAGAGCTATAAATCTGGTAAAAAAAACTCCTTCGTGGTTTTACAAAGACTGTGAAAACATAGGCTCTGACTGCGATGTCAGGAAAGAGGTAGGCCATTTGGAAAGCTAACTCTCACACGGGTTGGTTTCTAGGCTTCCAGAGTGTACACAAGACAAGACAGAGCTGGGCTTCCCCCAGAGCCCCAAGAGGCATCCGTGTCCACAAGGCATAACTTCTGGAGAGCGTTGTGCCTCTGAAGGGAACACACTAATTTGATGGGTTTCTTGTTTGGTCCCAAATGCTAACCAAGGCATCTCATGAAAATTTATAATGAAATCTTTAAAAAAATTTATCCAGCCAAAATTTTACCATTTCATTAAATTGTATATTCTGTATTAACTGCGGGGTTACACTCAGAAGGCAACAAGTGGGCTAAAAGGAGAAGGAAGCAGTAGAGGTGGAGGAGATCAGAAGACAACTCAGCAACTGTACTTTGTAATTCAGGACAAAAACCTTTACTTACTCAGCCCCACACGAACTCAGCCTGTGCTCTGGGCTCTAATAGCATTTTCATTCTGGAATCTATTTCCAGAGTTTATGACCGCCAAGGTTTTATGGTCCTTCCCAAGAAAGCTTTCTTCATCGACTAATATACATTATGGGTCCTCTTCTCAGAACAGTGGTTCCTGTGAAAGCCAAGCAATTTTTATGTGATACACATGTTGCTTGAATGGGAACTTTTCAGTGGATTTGGGTAAGATTTTTGTTTTGTGTTTTTGGAGTGTGTGTGTGTGTGTGTGTGTGTGTGTGTGTGTGTGTGAGAGAGAGATGAATCATGAGCACCTTCTAACAGCTCTACCTGTCCATTTTACTTAGTCTGAAGAAAGAGGGAAAAGGAAGAGATAAAAATACTCAAACTGTAATTTTCATTTCAAACAGAGTCCTCTACTGCTTGTCTTGTAGTTTTTTAATAGACTATTGGTCTGAAATTACAGCCCATTAACACTTAATTTGCCCAAACTTAATCCTACAGACATAAGGGAAAAACAGCAAAAATAACAACAAAAAAACTCTCAGGCCAACTGTTCTGTAAAGAAAATGGCCAGTCATTTTATTTCCCAATATTTCTCTTCTCAGGTCTATTTCTCCAACTCACCATCTAACAACTCACCCACCATCATCACAAAGGAATTTTGACAACCCAAGTAAGCAAATGCCATCACTCTGACTTTACTGCTCAGAGGACGTTCATCAACTAATGTAACCTCCAGGTGCCAGCCAGGAAGAATGACCAAATTCCATAGGTTCTCCCTGTCTCCTGGAAGAGTTTTGGAGTTCATTTTCTAATTGTGTTTTGTCATTTACATTTGGCCAAACAGCAGCTCATAGACACAGCGGTGACTACCTTCCCAAACCTGCCTATTTCCAAATAAACACCCTATCTTTAAATGCTCAGATGGCCACTATATAGATTAAACTCACTCTAAACAGTGACACATTTTTTAACAGGGTAGGTATGACTTGAGGTAAGCACAGTAAACAAATGCCTTATCAACTAAGAATTATTTTTACTGTCTCGTGCCTTAACAAACGTACATATATATGTACATACACACACACACACACACACACACACACACACACACACACACACACACGAAGGAGAGGGAGCAGTAACAACAAAGGCAAATTTTCCTCATGTTCTTATAATGTACCAGGCACCATACTAATAATTTTTCCATATATGCAATCTCATTTAATCCTTGAAACACCTCTGAGGTAGGTACTGTTATTGTTACTATATCACAGAGATTCAAACTCACATCCTTCTGCCTCTAGCATCTGAGCTCTTAACTGCTGTGGACCAGGGCATAGAAATAGAAGAACTGGCCTTAGCTTTGACCCAAAAGAAAAAAATAATAAGTATGCATATGTCTATCATAAGTATGATATGCATATTTAGACCATATATTTTTAAACTCCAAAAGTTTTTCCACTTCTCCAGTATAATGTACACATAACATGTGAATTAAAATTTAATTGAGCACACTGCTATTGGCAAATTACAAAATACTAAAAACTTACATCAACTCAACCTCCATTCCATTATCAAGAGAGAAGCTGCTTATGCGTTCTTATTCTGGCGATTAAGGACAAGTATGTTTCCTAAAGTGAAGGTTATTTTTACTTTGATAAGTATATTGCTCACCGTCTGATCATAAACAGCCAGGGCTGGAGATGAATAACATAATACTTTGTCCTTCACTTCAGGCATGATGGCTGGACTTCCCTGGCTGTAAATTTACCAATATTTCATGGCCCCAGTGTCAGCGGCAAAATGATGCATAATAAATACAACAATACATTATGTGCCACTTCTTGATTTGGTGCCGAGTCGGGGAAGGAAACAGTCTACTTCTGAGTGGGTTTTCTGAAATAATACACAGACAGTATGTCCTGGAGAGATCTGAAGAGGAAAACTGCAGCTTGTTTTTCATCTCTCTGTCTCCAGACTAGCCTTTGAAATTGACTGTCTGGAGTGACGTGAACCCCGGTACTGCCATCGCTGGGTTGATATCGGGAAAAGCAGAATACACAGGCTTTCATCTAGCCAGGAAAAAGGAAACTGCTTATTTTGAACAGGAAGGAAAAAAGATATTTGATGAAAGCCAGAGAAACAAGCTGCCTAAGTCCTTTGACAAAGAAGAGACAAAAAGAATGGGTTTGTGAAATAATGTGCAGACCTAAAAATAATGTTTCAATAGCAGTTTTAATTGTTCCATTTTATCCCGAATGGTTTTTGCAAAGTCGAAAATCTTGCTTTAGAGTAAAAAGAGAAAACACTATTCGAAGGCCTGCATCTATGAAAAAGTATTCTTCACCACTAAGGAAATGTAAACTATGACAGAGGGTGTACATATAGCTTCACCTTCCTCTTCCTGTATCCAGATCAGGGACCTCAGAAGTCACTGGGTCCAACCCTGACATTTCATAGATGACAGGCTTAAAACTGTTAAGAGACTTGCCCAAGGTCATGCTTGGAACTGTATTGTTTTTATTCTCTGAATAGCAAATGGCAAATGGAGGAGAGCAAAAGAGATCATGTTGCAATTTACCCAAAGACTTCCTATAAGGAAAAATTGTTCCTAAATTCACTTATCTAGCAAAGCATATTACCATAAAACCAAGAAACATATATATTGCATATACAATGTTTCCTAAGGCAAGAATCATTTTCTAAAATTCATATATTCTGCCAGGTATACCTTCTTTATCAGTTCCAGTTTACGGTTGCCAAGTCAGTTGTTTTTTCCAGAAAGGATAGTGAAAAAGTCCAGGAGTGCTTCTCAGGGAGCAAAAACAAAGCTAGACATTTGGGTACCTCTTTCATTTGGATCTCATGTCAAGTCTACAAGTGCAAAAGCACTTATACTTCAGTCAACAAAATTCTTACTGGCAAACCCCAATAGATAGAGCTTGTAGTAGAGAAATGTGGTTATTTTCCAGCTTCTCTGCACTCTACCACCTCATCCCAGGAGCTAAAAAATGACCCTACATGTTTCTAGGTTAAACAGGAATGAAAATCCCTGGGTTGTTTGCCCTCTCCCTACCTCATTATCCCAGAACCTAGGCCACATCTTCAAGTTCCAGATGACATTCATCCAGCCCTGGAGACCTGCTTTTCAGTTCACAAGATGGTCCACCCAAGGCCACTCTCCATCTGGAAGGTTCCTTGGAAGGTGGGATAGATTTTAAACATGCCAGAGGCCATACATGCTCCCTTCAGTCTTAGACCCTTACCCAGGAAACATGGTAGCATTCAAAATGGTAAAAAGACTCCTGACACCCAAGCTTCCCCTAACCTCCTATCATCATAACTTTTCCGTAAAACATTAACATTAAACTTCAGGAGGGTAATTTCTTCCCCAAGGCCAAGCTCATTTTGACCTGGTATTCAGGAACTGCCCATAATTACTGACCCAACGACTATCTTTACAAGTGTTACATTCATTCAGTATTTTCCAATACTGAAGAGTGAGTCAGTAGTCAAACTGTTCTCCAGCCCCCATTTCCCTTATCTCCTACAGAATCTGAACTGCCATGAGGACTCACACTGAGGAGTGTGGTTCCTGAGACAAACCAAATTTATTCTTCTTTCCCCCCCATCCTTCTTGATGTTCATTGCATGCAAATAACAAGGTGTGGAAAGAACATCAATTGGTACTCATTGCCAAGCAACCCAGGGTGTATTTTTATGGACACTGAGGGAGGTATCCCCTTCCCCATTTTCCTTAACGCTGGTGGTAGTGGGCACCATGTCATGTGTCTATAAACCTCAGACCTTTGTAAGCACCAGCTGTTTGCTCTCTCCAAACAGCACCGACAACAGGAAGACCCTCTAAAGCAGGGCCAGGGCCTTCCCCTCCTACACTGATTCTCATACACACGACTGATAAAAAACACAAGTAAAATACTGTTTTGCTGCTAACCTCGTTTGAGTCATCCATCATATATTGGGACCCAATTATGTATACGGTACTGGTCAGAACCTATGGACACTTAATGAACAAGGGACAGCCCTGCCCTTGTGGATCTTAATCTAGAGAGGATTTAGACAAACTCACATATGACTAGATTTAAATTCATAAGTCAAGATCCAAATTAATATACAAAGGAGATGTGTAAAGTGGAATGACTTCTCTTTTTCCTTTTAAATAAATACTCTAAATGTATGTTATCTCTTTCAAAACACTCACCGTAATGGGAGCAACACATTCCAATCACATTTCTGTTGTTCAAAAGTCCTCTTTGTAATTGCTTTCTGAGCAGTTGCATAACAAAGGGGGAAAGTGGGAGTGGGAAAGGGAGGAGTATTTTGTTCCTAACATTGTTTAGAATTGCTCATTTGCCGTGTTAACAAAAAACAGACTATCTTCCACAGTTCTATTATTTTTAAATTTTCTATAAACAGTAAACCTTCTTATTGCCTGTACCCTGGGTGAACTGCCTCCATACTCCCCACTCTCACCTCAGTCTTTGTGTGCCCATACACATTTCCCTATTATCTAGTAACTCTTTTATAGCCTCCCCAATTAGGTAATTAATTTTTTAAATGAGAATGTGCCAAGCTACCAAAAGACATGAACTTAGCTTCATTCATTTTTATATGACCTGTAATGACTAGCAAATAAAGTATTCCTCTACATGGTAGTTGCTCAAGAAAATATTGGTTGTTAAATGCATGTTGAAAGTCAAGGTTATTCCCCAAAGCAATACCCCCTTTCCTTTCTCCTGCACAACACATGAAAGGAGATTGACAAGAAGAAATGTTTCCTTAGTGATTCTCAAGAAAGGCAAAGTTGTCAACATTTTCTCTTATCAAGGACGTCCTCTAAGCAAAAAAAAAAAAAAAAGTAGAGAGAGCAGCTTCCACAATGTAGAACTAAATGTGAAGATAATGGTCAGCAGGGCTCTGGGAGCTACCCGTGTTCCCACTCTGAACAAGCTCTTGACAAGAACACACCTGCCAGGGAAAGAGAGCGAACCTCATTTTGCTAGGGGACAATACACAGCTACAGCGTTCCATACTCCACTTAATCCCAGAGATAAATTCACAAGTTGTCCTAAACGTATCACTCTTCTGGGGATACAGACTCTCCTGTGTCTGTTGTTTGATGTATCACAAATAATTCATATCTTGGGCTTCCCTGGTGGCTCAGTGGTTAAGAATCCACCTGCCAATGCAGGGGACACGGGTTCGGGGCCCTCATCCAGGAAGATCCCACATGCCATGGAGCAACTAAGCCCGTGTGCCACAACTACTGAGCCTGCGCTCCAGAGCCCGTCAGCCACAGCTACTGAGCCCACGCACCACAACCACTGAAGCCCACACACCTAGAGCCCGTGCTCCGCAACAAGAGAAGCCACCGCAATGAGAAGCCCGCGCACCGCAAGGAAGAAGAGTAGCCCCGCTCCCCACAACTAGAGAAAGCCCACACGCAGCAACGAAGACCCAACGCAGCCAAAAATAAATTAATTAATTTTTAAAATAATAATAATAATTCATATCTTTCCTTTCTCCCTCCATCCTTCCTTCCCTTTGTCTCTGTCTCTCTCTCTCTCTCTCACATACACACACAAATATATATGCAATCTTCTGTCTTTAAAAGGTTACTTTTGAGTCTTCTTTAAACTCTCCACACAGGACACGGGAGGTCACCACACAGACCGTTTCTTCACAAGGGTACGACGATTTTCTCCATGATGAGGGATTACTCCTGTCACTGCTCCTTCCCAGAATCCTTCCTAAGCCTTTTTTTTTTTTTTTTTCGGTACGCGGTTCTCTCACTGCTGTGGCCTCTCCCATTGCGGAGCACAGGCTCCGGACGCGCAGGCTCATTGGCCATGGCTCACGGGCCCAGCCCGTCCACGACACATGGGATCTTCCCAGACCGGGGCCCGAACCCGTGTTCCCTGAATCGGCAGGTGGACTCTCAACCACTGCGCCACCAGGGAAGCCCCCAGCCTTTTTTTTTTTTTTTTTTTTTTTTAAG
>NC_041221.1:116057459-116104998 GCF_002837175.3 Physeter macrocephalus
CTCTCCTGTGTCTGTTGTTTGATGTATCACAAATAATTCATATCTTGGGCTTCCCTGGTGGCTCAGTGGTTAAGAATCCACCTGCCAATGCAGGGGACACGGGTTCGGGGCCCTCATCCAGGAAGATCCCACATGCCATGGAGCAACTAAGCCCGTGTGCCACAACTACTGAGCCTGCGCTCCAGAGCCCGTCAGCCACAGCTACTGAGCCCACGCACCACAACCACTGAAGCCCACACACCTAGAGCCCGTGCTCCGCAACAAGAGAAGCCACCGCAATGAGAAGCCCGCGCACCGCAAGGAAGAAGAGTAGCCCCGCTCCCCACAACTAGAGAAAGCCCACACGCAGCAACGAAGACCCAACGCAGCCAAAAATAAATTAATTAATTTTTAAAATAATAATAATAATTCATATCTTTCCTTTCTCCCTCCATCCTTCCTTCCCTTTGTCTCTGTCTCTCTCTCTCTCTCTCACATACACACACAAATATATATGCAATCTTCTGTCTTTAAAAGGTTACTTTTGAGTCTTCTTTAAACTCTCCACACAGGACACGGGAGGTCACCACACAGACCGTTTCTTCACAAGGGTACGACGATTTTCTCCATGATGAGGGATTACTCCTGTCACTGCTCCTTCCCAGAATCCTTCCTAAGCCTTTTTTTTTTTTTTTTTTTTGCGGTACGCGGTTCTCTCACTGCTGTGGCCTCTCCCATTGCGGAGCACAGGCTCCGGACGCGCAGGCTCATTGGCCATGGCTCACGGGCCCAGCCCGTCCACGACACATGGGATCTTCCCAGACCGGGGCCCGAACCCGTGTTCCCTGAATCGGCAGGTGGACTCTCAACCACTGCGCCACCAGGGAAGCCCCCAGCCTTTTTTTTTTTTTTTTTTTTTTTTAAGCACATGAGCTAGGCTTTTTTTTTTTTTTTTTTTTGGTGGTATGCGGGCCTCCCTCTGCTGTAGCCTCTCCCGTTGCAGGGCACAGGCTCCGGACGCGCAGGCTCATTGGCCATGGCTCACGGGCCCAGCTGCTCCGCGGCATTTGGGATCCTCCCAGACCGGGGCGCGAACCCGGTTCCCCTGCATCGGCAGGCGGACGCGCAACCACTGCGCCACCAGGGAAGCCCCGAGCTATGCTTTTAATTAGGCATTTCATTAGAGAAGAATGAGGCATAAAGGAAAACAAAATGAGCTGTAGTCATTTGTATTAAGGAGATCATGTTAGTCATCAGCATCTGAACCCTGCTGAAGTACAGCTTCAATTTCCCCTCTCAACCATGGGTAAAGCAATGTTGACAACACATATTTCTCTCCGTCAAAACATTTCACTTACTCCGCAATCTGCAGACATTTTGAGAGTTGTATCACCAACGAGCAGTGCCATAGCGCTCTTCCCATTATTTTAAAATCATAATGGCACGTGCTTCATGAGAGGGGCACAGCAAAGGCCAAGATCCAAACTGAAGAGAAAAACGCTAACAAAGTCGGCGAGCAATGAGGGCACTGTAAACACTGGGCCTTGTTACTGAGCCACAGAGAAAGAGGGGCCATCTGCACCCCATTTCATCTGGAGAGCTTGGCCCCATTGCCCTTGGAGTTCAGTCTCCCGCGGGGTCATGCAGGGAATTCTGTGAGCTCTGTGCTCAGCTGAAGTTGCAGGCTTTGGCTCACGTTTGAGACATGGATTTCATACCACTGGACCTAATTAAATGATTCTTTGGAGCTGGGAGTGGGGAGAGGGAAAGTAAAGTGATCACTGATTAAAGAATTGTACTCAAGCTCCAGTGAAAGACCGTCCTGGTGTGTGTCCCTGACGCAGGAAAGGAAAATAACAAGGGACTAAAACTAGACATACACAGACAAAACCGCCTATGGCTCCCACAGAAAGATGTTGACTGTGGTGTAATCTCCTCAAAATGGCTCATTTTCAGTGAGGGGTATTCAAAAGAGATAATGTCCAAGGAAATGGAAATGTGCTGCCCAGATGACGGCCTTGGGCTGCAAGACAGATACTGCAAGGCCTCAAGGCCACAGCTTTGGCAGAAAACAAATAATGAAGCGAAGCTGGGGCACTTATTGTCTAGGGCGGAGAACATTTACCAGTCACGAGGTTCAGATTCATGGCTATGACTGTTAAAGTTCATGGGAGAAATACACTCCAAAAGCATCAAATATAGTCAATAAAGTGCCCTCCAAGAAATGAGCAGGCTTACCAGTGGGTGGCCACATTTGTCCCCAGCTCTCAGGGGAGAAGGCGCTTTACCAATTATTGCCAACTGGTTGGGTTAGTGAAATTGCTCAGCCCTCCTACCATTCACCTCCAGCCTATCTTTCAATATATCTTACTGAGTTTTACTAAACTTATTTTCATCCATTTATAAAAGGTCAACTAGGTTGTGTGTTGACTCTACAGTAGGAAGTGCTTTTGCTATAATCCCTGATGATATTCGTCTGGCTGGGTTTCACAGAAAGTATGCAGGTTATCTTTCTTATAAAATGCCTTGATTTGTCAAGTTGGTACAAATTGTTATCACTTTGATAGAGATGGCTCCGTAATTTCAAAATGCTGATTCTTTCTAAAATTATCCTGATGCTCAAAACTGTCTGGGGCTCTGCAATGTGCTTCTTGCTTCTGTCTCTGACCTGGATGGTGAATTAACTTCCCCCATCTTGCCGTTAAGCTGTGCTACAAGCCAGGTACCAAGGTTTACCACAGCATTTGCCTTCCACCGTGTTCCTACAGACACAAATAGGTATGGCCAAGGGGATAACTTTATGTTTTTCTTTTTTATTCTCTCATGAAGAGGAACAATTGGGTAGAAACTACTTGGTGGGGTAGAAAGTGACAGCCACTCAAAGTGCACTCATATGGTTTGAGGTAATGCAGATATTTGATGGCAAAAGCAAAGTCGGTTGAAGGGAGAACAGTAAAAAGGGAGACAACAAATACATCAAAAGTAATCGATAAATATTTCATAAAAGAATACATAAAGAACCTCTAGCCTCACCCTTCCCAAATAGCACATATCTGCCGCTACAATCCTAAGAAGCATTTTAATTCTCAATGCTTAATATGCAAGTAATCCTGGTGAAAACCCACCTTTAATATTGTTCAAATTGCCCAGTCACAGCCACTTTGTCATGAAAGAGTGCCAAGGTCAAAGTGTTCACAGTCACAGCCTTCACCCCTTTGGCTTCCCAGAGCTGGAGACCCAAGTTTTAGGAGACGAAGTCAACCTGGCATTAAAAAGAGTTAAATTCTCCAGAGGGAATTCCATTTACACCACAGTGGAGTGCCCTAGATGTTCAAGAGAGGCAGACAATGTGACTGTCACAGAGAAGGAAGTAATAAGGGATGCTCACCTGTGCAGAGCCATTGAGCTTGTCTCCCGGGGTTGGGGACACTTTTGTTTCTGTGTGTCCTAGATCCTTTGTCCAGAACAGAGCAAAGTATCTCTAGAATGAGTGTTCTATTATCCTCTGGTTTACTCTGACTCTACTTAAAATGGTTAAATAAAATGGTGGGAGGAAAGGTTCAAGTGACAACAACAGATGGAGAGAGGGGTTGGTCCAGGAAACTGTAAATAGGTCTGGAGCTTTGAAATGCAGATGGTTCATTGTACAGGTTCAAAATTTTTTATATCACATTAGGACCTCTGCCTATGCCAATGAACTTACTAAAAAATCACATATTTGTTGTAGAGACATAAAATTGCAGACACGTAAATAGGCTTGGACTAAGCTATACTGGGGCCCCGGTTTAAAGGTCACTGAGTACTCCACACTTGCCTCTGCCTGACTTGCTCTCCTCCTTTCAATTTATCTGGATAATGTGGGATGACACCTGCATTTCATCTCCTCACAGAAAATTTTACACTCAGCCCCAGTGAGTGGCCACTGCTAGCATTTTCTCACCATATTGATTCAGCAAGTTGATAGTGTTTGGCTGTCTACCTCAGTCATGGGGAGGACACGTGCAGTGTGTGCAGTAGCCCTGATGCCTGGACATCCATATACCAGTGCATGTTTAGGGAGCAAGAGATCAACAGATGGCCAAGAGCAAACACTTCCCAAATGAGGGTAACACGCCTGCTTTTTCTGGCATATTTCTCTGGGTAGTGACTCACAGACCCTATGAAATCCTCCTTCTTAGGATGTCTGAATGTGAGAAACCGAGGCCCACAGAGAAGCAGCAGAAGCAATGAGACCACAGAAACCACCAGTAAACAGAGGCCCGAGGGTCAGGAATATTAGAAGAAAGATGGCGGTCAACAGCCTCAGGAGAGTCACAGTGAACACAGCAGAGAGTAGGAACACAAAGGCAAGCCGCTGGGGCCAAGAGAGTGGACTCCTCTGCTTCTGTTGCACCTGAGCACTGCTCTGTTTCTCTCCGAGGCCTTCCTGGAAGGTAACTGAGCAGGCTTTTCCTTCTCCCTACTCCTTACATCCTAACAAACCCAGGGACCTCCCCTTCAGGGCAGGAACAACATGACCACTGCTCACAGGATTGGGGAACTCTTTGGGGACTACTTCAAAGCCTGAAAAAGATTCTCTTGAATGGCCATGAAGTGAAGTGAAATATTTTATCTCTGAGGAAAAGTGTGAGCTTTAAAACTTGGGAATAAGTAATTCAGTGTCAAATTTGTGGAAGAAGGTAGAGGATCTAACTGAAGACCCTAAAAAAATATATATATATATATGTGTGTGTGTGTGTGTGTGTGTGTTTATATATATTTATATATCCTAAAGACATGATTCTCTAAACAACCAGATAGTAAATATTTTAGGCTTTGAGGGCCATATGGTCTCTGTCATAACTACTCAACTCTGCCATTGTAGCATGAAAGTAGCCATTGACAGTACATAAATGAATAAACTTTGCTGTGTTCCAATAAAACATTATTTATGAACACTAAAATTTGAACTTCATTCAAGTTTCATGTGTCACAATATATTATTCTTGTTTTGATTTTTTTCAACCATTTAAAAATGTAAGAAACATTCTTAGCTCTGGGGCCATGCCAAAAAGGCAGCAGGCTAGATTTGACTGTCTGGCCATATTTTTCTGACCCTTGTTCTATACAAATGAAAGTGATAATGACTGCACCTGTGTCTGTATATGCGGTGTGTGCATGTGCACACATGCAAATGTGTTAAAAATGGCTCCAAAGACAATTCCAAAGCAGTTCCTAAATGTTCAGCAGGAGTGATCTCATTGAAAACAGACGGTAGCTTCCCCAGGTGATTATACTGAAGTGCAAAATTCTTACAATACACAAGCTCCCTGGGTGCAGAGACTATGTCTTATGCATTTTAGTTTCCCTCACTTGCCTTACAAACAGTCCACATTCAATTTATTTTTTGTCAATTGAATGAGTTGTAATGAGTTTGTTAAAAGCCATCTCATTACATGACAGCCATCCCTGGAATACTAACTAATCATTCAAAGATTCTTGAACAATTTAGATCAATACTCCTTTAACAGAGTATTAAAATATTATCCATCATTAGCATCTGATTTATTCATTAGCAATTTCAATCTGGAAAACTGTAGCCTGTTTTAAAAAATATCCTCTTTTGGAAAACCAAAGCCATTCTTTTCTATTCCTTACCATGCTATCAAAATTCTATTTGACAATAGAAATACACTATTCAAACTTCAAGCGTCCAATCAACTATACAGCTCAGACTTAAGATGGAGTAAGTCAAAAGTTAGGTTGGTTTTTGACTCAACAACACTCTTTCTACAGATTTTAGGGTGACGCTTACTTAAAGTCAGAACTACAGATAGCATCAGAAATTATATAAAGCATCTCAGTGTCTCAGACTGGTTAAGTCCAACATCTGAAATGCAAAAGGGAAGGAAAATTTTGTGGGTGCTTTTTTTAATTTTCAGGAATTTCACCTTTATTCTCAACTCGGGCAGGGCACACCTTAGAACATTTTCTACAAAACACTCTGGAAGATCAGCTGAACTCATCAAAATGTCACTGAGTCCTCTCACTTCCTCTCTTCTTCCTCTGTCACTCTCTCTCCTTCCCTCGCCCTCCCCTCTGTTCACAAACACGCACGAGTATATACTTTCTTCCCAGGATGACCAACCTCTTATGAATCTTTCTCAGAAAATCTCTTCAAATCCAATTTTCCTTCACTAAAGCCCAATTTAGAGAGACCAGACCCCAGGAATGACCAGGATTATCATGAGGCCATAAAACAGAAACAAGAGCGAGCTCCTCCTCAGAGCCCCTGTGAGCACTCCCACAGATCCCCCCTCACTGAGCCACACTCAGCACTGGGAGGGGGCAGTTTTACGTGAGGAGGACCATCCTTAGCTAGTCACCCAGTGTCAAATCTGAAACCAACTGAGAACTAGAAATAGTGCCATGGTCAGTGTCCCACAGAGCTGTCAGGCTGCCTGCCACCCCAGACCACCATGCCACACCAGGAACCTCAAAAAACAACCCAGCATGGAACATTTAAGTGTGGTCCTGGACAAATGATCAGCCAGCGTTACCACATCAGGGAGGGCCAGGAGCCAGTCTGCCGTGACTGGATCCCACTGGGCAGAGGCTGGGTGGCAGCGATGGGTCTCCTAATGGAAGCCTGCCTCCACCTCAGCCTCCTACCGTCCAGTCTCCACATGGCAGCCTGGATAATGTCTTCAAAACAGACATCAGACCACGTCACTCCCCTTGTCAAAATCCCCCAATGGCTTTCCATTACGCGTCAGGTTAAAATCCAAATTTGTCATCAGGGTAAGCTGGACTCTTCTCCATACCCTGGGACGATCACCCTTAGGCCTGTATCAGTGGGCTCCCCTGGCCTCCTGCTTGTGGTTGGGTTGACCAGTGGGAGGCAACTATGGGAACTCCGGAACTTGGAGGGGAATGAAGGCATGGCTTTCTCCCAGCTCCCTCCCTGCTGGGTCACTGTGATCTGGCTGTGTCCCTCCAGACTCAGGAGCTGCCCTCTCCCCTTGCTCAACTCCATTCGCCAGCCCTGGGGTACTACGCTAAGCTGATTGCTTTTCCGAAGCCCGGCCCACATCAAAACTCTCTCCACATAACCCAGCTGAATTATGCCTTTGGTTCCGTCCCAGAACTCAGGCTGATCCCTATGGCCTATAATGTGCCCTAAATGACCTCACCTCTGGCTCCCACCCCAGCTTCATGGTATTAAACTCACCCTCACTCACTTCCCCACCAGCCACTCAGGCCTGCTCTCTGGTCCTTACACACTCCAAGCCTGTCCCTATGTCTGGACCTTCGTCTTCGCCTAAACTCCCCCACACCTGCTACCACCACCATTTACATGGCCCAGAGCCTTCCCGTCTTTCATGGCTGGTTCAAACATTCCCTCCTCAGGCTTTCCCTTACCACCCACCCTGTCAGTCTCTAGAACATCATGCACAAAGTGCTATCTAAACTGTCCTTGTTTACTTGTTTGCTATTTAGTTTCTGTCTTTCTCCTCTTGCACTCCAAGACAGCAAGGATCTTGTCTATCTTGTTCATCCCTTTAAACCCTGAACACAGAACCCTTCCTGACACATAGACATGATGATGCAAAATCATTCTCTGTTGAATTAATAACATCTAATATGTTCAATCAACCATGTGAGAAGTGGAATATAACCAGAGAGAGGCCAAGTAGAAGAACATCATTAAACCTATCCTGGAAACTTCAGTCTTTCAAGAGTAGCAGATTATTATTTTAATTATCAGTGGGTTTTTTTTTTTTGATCAATAAGTACTTCAGTTGATAAATGCCTGTCATTGGGAAAACAACAGTAAGCAAGATAAAGCTTATAGAAACTTAGGAAGAGAGAGAACTGCATAAGGAATCAGGGATATAATGACTCCCCTTGGGAAGTACAGGGTGATAAGGAGCACATAGGAAGAGCACCTCATCTCATCCTGAGAGGGTCATGGGGAACCAAAATGCAGAGACTCATAGCCTGAACTGAGCCGAGAGACCACAGATACTCTCAGTGGGCAGAGTGGCTGAGGAACCAAAGCTTTGAAGACAAATCCTCCACCATATGTAGTAAAACAGGCTATAAACATCTCCACCTACACACATACCACCCAGTCCTCACCTGGGCCCTCCACACCTGGGAGCCGCATATTTATTAGGGCAGAATTTCCTTTCTGTATCATCGCTTTCTCATTCATATGTCTCATCTCCAACTCTTGTCTCTCTTTTAGAACAGGAGTCGGGTTTTATCTCTCTCACCACATGCCATAAAACCCAGCACAGGGAAAGAGGCAAAATAGTCTTCCTAATCCACCTCCACCCAAAATAATGTTTGAGAACAACAAAAGATACATTAAACAGAGCCAATTATACACACAGCCTTGATATCTTATCTAGGAGTAATGAGCTGAATCTGATTATACAATTCTTTTTTTAAGAATTAATACAAATAGTATAATATTATATTGAAATATTAAATACATAGAAACAAGAAGGCCAGGATCTATTTTTAACTCTAAAAGAAAGTATTTTAGCTCTCTTTCTTTGAATTTGCATGAAGTTCTGGTCATTTATTGGCAGTGAGAGGCAGGATGGCAAATGTGCTGAAACCTTGGTGTGTCTTCAGGTGCCACGGCCAGACCCTGCTGGTCAGACCACTTCAGCCATCAAGACTTGTTTGTGACATCACAAAGCCTGACCCATAGTAAGATGACCCACAGATCTGCACTGAGTGGCCATCAACAGAAGTCAGAACATTACAGAATTGTATCTCACGTGGGCCTCCTTCCACCATTTATAAGTGAAGCAGCTTAAAGGCCTGTCAGGTTAAATGACTTGCCAAGGTCACACAGGCTTGAGTGGTAGAAGGGAAACTAGACTCACTAGGTTAACCTGGTGACTCTTTTGAGAGAATAGCTCAGTTATTTGGTCACTGGAAAGCTCTGCTGAGCTGGGAAAACAATCTCTCATCACTCATAGCTTTCCTCTAAAATCTGCAGCCACACGCTTGAGGTAAATTGGCTTAACAGAGCTTCTTCAGGCATGGTTGTCACCTTGTCTGAATAGCATGGGGTGATTCTCAGAAAAGGAAAACAAATGAGGAGTTTCTGGCTCAGTGCTGAGGAAAGTTGAAACCCATTCAACCCTCAGCTTTTCAGCATTGCTAGTGTAGCCTTTTAACCATGATTGCTTCAACAAGCATTGCTGAACTGCATTAAGTCCGGATCAATCCAATGCACAGTTCTGAGCCTACAAATGTATGTTTCAGTGGATTTCAGACATGACTCACTACATCGATCTTTCTTCCTCTAAAAAGTACAGCTTAAAAAAGGGGGGGGGTCAGTCTTTTACTGAGACACACCCACAATCTGAGCCAAAAACTGATTCTCCTTTTCTATAAGACACCTTCTGAATTTCACCCCATATTGTCCTTTCTGTATTTCAGCAAGAGCCCCTGCAACAACAGTGGAAAGGGAAATTCATCTTCCACCCTGGCTGTGGCTTTGACTATGACCACTGACCCACCACCGATTTCTTCCTGCAATCCTTACTGCTGTATCCGAAGAACGCTTCAGGCAATGACTGGAAGAGAGATTTGAGAGTGAGGAGAGGAAAATGGGGTTAAAGTGGAAGGCAGAACAGAAGTAATGTTTATAGAATTTAGCCTTGAAAACACTAATGGAAACAGAGGCAAAGCACACCGAAGCCTTGAGCCTGCATTCCACTAAACTAGGAAGAAAGAGGCCAGATGTGGGTGATGGAGCCAGGTCAGAACACCCCTGCATGACACACTGATCTACTCTATGGTGGCATTGTCACGGGGAGGGATGCAGCTAAAGCACCCCTAAAGTGCATGGAAGTTTCACCTTTCCTAAGACTGGCTAAGCATATATTATTAAAAGATTACCTAGGGCTCTATCTAAAGCAACTCAGCTACTCTGCATTGGTATGCCAGAAATTAGACAGGAACAGCATAGTTGTTTAATGGAACAAGCCGCACCCCCTAGGGCACAAGCAGCAAACTGAATCTTTCATTTACTACCCATTCAAACCTCATCAGCAGACTCATTCTTCCCTGCCTCTTGGATGAAATCTCTGGCAGATCCCTCACTTTTTTTCAGTTTGTTTTAGGCACAGAACAGTTTCATTTTGGAAATAATTGCCCCGTCAAACATGAAAATCAAAACCTCAAGCTCTTATCTAATTTAGAGTCCCTTTCCTTCTCCAACATGTTACTATTTTTAGGCCTAGAAACCAGGGAGGGAAGCAGGCCTGTTGGGCTGCCTCTCTTTTTCCCAGCTTTCTTCTTCCAGTACTCCTGCCTCAGCCATAGCCAAGGCGTTTGATCCTCCAGGACTGGACCCAAGGGAGAAGGCAGTAGGGGAAAGGACAGTCTTAGCATGGTTGGTTCTTTTGTGATCTGACATTTGGCAAATGATGACCCAGCTATCTGGGTCATGAGGCCCTTGGAGGGTAACATGGAGACCCCCTCTGGTGACCTCTAACCGAGGCTCCCTCGATGTGGGTGATGCCTCCTCCAGCAGGTTGGTTCCAACCCTCTCAGCTCCTGGATCCCCAGCAGATGCCCCATATAGACTCCCCTGTGTTGTCACATCCACGTGGGCCTCTTGGGCTGAGCCCAGGTCAGCTCCCCTCCACCACTATCGTTAGAGAGCCACACACTCCACAGGAAAACATGTGCTCTTTTTTGGTCCTGCTATTGAAGGAGGGAGAAATGGCTTCTAGTGTAGCTTTGTGTGTATGTCAGTGTAGCCAGGCACACAGCTCCAGGCACTTCCTCAGAAATGTGTCAGACATCAGAAATGTGTTCCTTATGCCCCTACAAATTCCGCAGGAGAATTTTAAATTCTGCAAATGGACTTCCTAAAGCCCCTCTCTCTCAGCTTGAGGATGGGGGGAGAGGAAGCCGCAGTTCTCTGACAAGCTTTTTCCTAAGGCATTCTCTCCTTTTCTGCCCCAGTCTCTTACGTATCCTCCAGGTAAAGTTACAGAACTGATTTGGGGCCACCTCTGATGCCAGTCCTGTACAGGAGAGCTGGCACTCACTTTGAAATATGGGTTCTATTGTTTTGTTCTCAGGCTTTAAGACCTCAACAAAATGAGAGAAAAAAAATCCCATTCTGACAACTGATTACACAATCATGGTACTGCCCTGATGTCAAATGGATCCCTTACTTGAGCCAAGGTGGCAGTGAAAAGGAGAAGTCTTATATAAGCAATCCCCTCTAATTACATATGAAAGTTTTTGCTTTTGAAAGGGTTCCAGGACCTATTGTTTTAAAATGTACCATTACAGATGTTACAGGATAGCATTGGGTGCCTAATGGAATCTAATGGGATTTTTTTCCCTGTTTCCACAGCTTTAATTGCTAAGGACCAGAGCTGTGAACAAAGGCACTAAGCAACTCACATTCTCAGTGCAGGAACTTCCAATAGACACAGCCAGTCCCATGTCACCTTGCCTCACCTTTCTCTCTCTCTGTCTCTCTCTCTCACACACACATACACACACACACATACAGAAACTGCTAAAACAACTTACCACAAACTTGGTACCTTCAAACACACACATGTATTCTCTTACAGTTCTGGAGTTCAGAAGCCCAATATCATTTTTGCTGGGCCAAAATCAAAGTGTTGGCAAGGCTGCACCTCTTCTAGAGGCAGGGGAGAATCTGGTTTCCTGCCTATGTCTACCTTTGAGAGCTTCAATCCTTGGCTTATGGTACCTTCTTCTATCTTTAAGACTAGAAAAATTATCTTACTTCAGTCATCACATCATCTCTATCTCTCCAGTCAAATATTCCTCTGTTCCCCCTTAAATGAACATTTGTGATTACATTTAGGTCCCACGTGGATAATCCCGATAATCTCCCCATCTCAGGATCCTAAACTTAATCATATCTTCAAAGTCCCTTTCACCATATAAGGGCTACAAGAATTCAAGTATAGGCTCCTGAGATTAGGACCTGGCTACCTGTGGGGACATTATCCAGCCTTCAATAAGGAATAATTGTGTTCATGGAAAGAGAAACTCCTCTTCCTGGCACTTGCCCCAAAGCCAAGTAAGAGAGACTTCCATAAAATCAGGCATTGTAGAAGACACTGTCAACTGTCTCACCCCACAACCAAGCCCAAACCACAGCTCTTCTGCCTGTTCAACTGTAAAGGTTACAAAACTAAACACTCATCATGCCAGCTCCCTCTGTAGCTAGAGATAGCATTTTGCTCAACTCAGGACTTGAGCGCTCTTACTATATATTATCCAAAAATTAGAACCAGAAAAACACAAGCAAGATGACTGCCCTAGGTATTAAGGGTCATTAGAAGGAGGGTGTCATTCATATGCTCTTCCTATTCATGGATTCCCAAAGCAGGATCACAGGGATTCAAGGACATGATTGCAAAGACAGAATGGACACCAAAGAACGATAAGTAAAAAATTTAATTTTGGCCGTTACCATAGCACCTCATTACTGGCCCCCCTTTTTGTAAGATTTATCTGCAACTCTAGGAGTATTTTTTTCCCTGACATCCTGAACAGAGGCACACTGGGGAAGTCAGTGAGCATTACAGACAGTCCATGGGTTGGAGGGAAAATACAAACCGCAACGGGCAGGGGCTTTCAAAGTTGGACAGTTGAAGGGATCAGGGGGCAGGAAGAGAAGCATGAGCAGAGGCTATAGTGGGGAAGAGCATGACTCGGGAACTACCTGTAAAAGAGGAAGACCTGACTGGTAGGGAAGAAACCAGTTTGACATCAGGAGAAATAAGCTTGGACAGATAGGGAAGGCCAGATGAAAACAAGCAGTAAATTATAGCAAACTTTTTTTCAGAGAAGTAAGACAGTCTGACATTTGGGGCATTTATGATGTGGTCCTTGGGATTGCTGACATCTTGCTATGAGTCCAAAAAGATGGCCAGGACTGGTGTGACTTCCTGAGTGCTGTGGAAAAACTCCCATGACTCCAGGCCAATACGTAGAATTTCCAGGAACAGCAGAGTATGATTACCTTGCAGTGGGTTCAGAGAAATTTGAAACTATCTCACAACTAACCTCTGGAATGACATGATCCAAACACTCCTGGTTTTTAATGTTGCAAAACATTCCTTTTTGTAGAGAGGGAGTTAACGCGGCATACACTCACCTCATCTGACTCCTGTTGCTTGGAAGGGCAAGAGTGCTTCAGGTGGGGAAATGAAGATGCTACTAATAGGAAGTGCCTGTGGAGGAGAGGCCTGGATGGGGCCTCACCTGATTTATCTTCAATAATAGTTTCTAGGAGAAGAGAGATTACAGTGAGAATGAATTGCATCATAGGTAATGTTTTGCTTCAAAGGACGCTTTGCCTCATTTTCCTGCTGCTAATACATGCTGCAAATGAGAAAGTACCCAGCTGACAACTTTCCTCCTGATTTATAGGAAAGGTCATTTAATCCCAAGTAAGCATTTTGCTCACCCATCCTCACCACCCCTTCCCCTACTCCCTTTATGTTTTCTCAGGGTACCTGGAGATTCTGATCTGTACGTATGGCAGGAGCAACGGAAATGTTCTAATGACTATTGCTCAAAGTGATTTGTTGGCATGAACATGCAAAATTTGAGGGGAATAATTCAGGTCATATATTTATGACTCAATTACTTTGAACATAAATATGATGACACTATATATTTGTCATGTATGTAGCTAGAATATTCATGGAATTAAAGAATAAATATACTTGGATCAATGATATTTTCATCTAATATTTATGGCCTTGCCAAAAAAAGAGCCTGGATTCTGCAAAATATATACAACAGTATTAGGGGGATATAACCCATTTTTCCCTTACTTGTTAACTTCAGAATTTTAAACTATTTTCATATAATTTTAGTTCAAGTTAAAAACCTGCATAGAATTATTATATATAATTACTATATTTTATAAAGTATACTCCTTTAAATGTAAATAATGACCTATTTCTCCTTCTGAGTATTTAATGACATCATTTGCAATTACCAGAGACCCCCAAGGATAGAAAATAACAGAGTCTCAAAACAATTATCTTCCTTAGAGGCAGAATCCAAAAAAAAAAAAAAAAAAAAAAAATCACCACTACCAGAGATATCAGAAAATAAATGAACAGTTTCTATTTCTCCTTCTGAGTATTTAATGACATCATTTGCAATTACCAGAGACCCCCAAGGATAGAAAATAACAGAGTCTCAAAACAATTATCTTCCTTAGAGGCAGAATCCAAAAAAAAAAAAAAAAAAAAAATCACCACTACCAGAGATATCAGAAAATAAATGAACAGTTTCTACAGAGATATTTACATCTCCTCAATAAAGGTGCATCATCAGGAAGCCAGAGCATAAATAAATGCAGAGGAAAAACCCTTGCACTTGCCCTCAAAAAATTTTGCTGAAGTGTCCAGAACTGCACCACTCTATAACAATTTCTATATTAAAATAGTATATCACACCTGCCAAAACACCAAGGTGAAAGCAGAAGGTCACTGGCGATCTTTGCTGTTGTGTAATCTTTTGCGCAGTAGCAAAGTTATCAGGAAGTGGATCCTGTGATTGAGACCTCGCAGAAGTCTGGCATGGTGGTCCAGCCATGTGCACCTGTCAAGTCTCAAGGAGGGACACCAGACCAGCCCAGGAAACTAGAAAAGGGCAGGTTAAACCAAAGTTTGCCACCAAACCTCAATAAAGCCCCAGACTCTCTGCAGCTCAGCCCAGCACTATTATTATGCCTTTTCCAGTTCTAAAGGCTTATTTTCAATTCAAATGGCTATTCTCAAAATTAAACTGAGCTCATTTTGAAAGCCAAATTTCATGACACACTGCATTCCAAGACAATACTTCAACCTGTACAAATGTGTTCCTTCTCCTGTGTTCCGTTGATCCAATTCCATCAAAGCAGTTCAGTTGTGCAATTCTATAAAACCATTATTTGTCTTACACTTGACATATCCACTTGGCTTGTATATTAGCTAACCTGGGGGAAATAAGCCTTCCCCGAATGTATTCCTGCCTGCTCTAATAAATTGTTTCAGATTTCCCTTTGATATCTCTCTGATATTGTGTTCATTTGGACCTCAGAATATCTTGTGATTTCTGAAGTCATTTTACCCTTCATAATAACGCAGTTGCTTTGTATCACAACAAATCTCTATAGATTTCTAAAAATAAGTTCAGTTTAGCATTCACTGAGTTATGCTAATTCCCTAGCACCTGAGAATTTTGGTTGTTCTCCAAGAAATGGTCATCTATCATGTTTAACTTGCTTTTCAGATATTTTCCACGTTAAAAATATATGAGTTTACTCTCCCAGCCATGGCAGAATAGTCATTTTTCTTCAGGTACCTAACTGCCATAATAAGCATCCCCAGACTGCAGAGTAGACCGCAGCATGTTCTGGTATCTCTCTTTCCCAAGTGTGAGCCTGAAAGTGGGGTGATACTTTGCTGAAACACATCCCTGCCACATTTCTTGTATTGGATGACAATGGTCTTCAAAGTAGGGTATAGACACCCCTGAGGGTAACACAAAGACATTCTAAGGAGTGTGAGGCTGATGTGTAGATCCTCAGCTCCTCTATGTACATCCCTAAAACTGATTTTCTTGAGACAGACAGTGTCCAAGGTCACACTGGTCCTCACCCCTTGCACAACATACCTTTTGTTACTTAACAAAAGAAAGTATACTTGGCAAATCTTACCTTGGCACAACAAAGGAACAGGATGAATGCTCTTTTAAGCAAGGCATCTTAACAATTTCCCCCAATCCATTTCATTATGGGATGCGTTCCCAATAAAAATTCTACTTTTGTGTGTAATAGCTGATCATAATTTGTAATAAATGCATGTTGTTTGATCCACAGTATATGAATACTAATTGTAATGATACTCAATCTAGAAGAAAATATTCACACTTTAGAGCCATAAGTTTATAGGAAATTTTTTAAGTTTAAATTTATATAGTTATTTTTGTCCTAGAGAAGTATGATGAGGTTGAAAACTTTCAAACATAACAATATATTACATTAGAATACTTTTCTGTGTAAGAAGTGAAATAGAAATTTGATTGCTAGGACAAGAAGAAATGATGCAAGATTTCCTACTGTTAAAAGGAGCTTCTTCAGGCATTTTTGAAAAAGATGATAGTGGGAATCAAATTACTATGGAATGTATATTTGTTGGATCCATTTAAAAGAGCCATCTGAAAGTTTTGTTTTTAAGATGTAAACATTTACCAAATACGAGAAATTATATTCTTTGGAACATTTGAATATAGAATGAAAAATTTTAAGTGACAACTTAAAAATGTGAAAGGTAGTTAGTGCTTAATCTGCAGAGTATTATCACATAATATCTAGTATCTGAAAGACAGAGACAGAGAGTTGGAGATAGAGAAAGAGAGAGACAGAGAGAGAGAGAAAAAGAGCTTGCAATCTTCCATTCCTGCAAGATGACTGAAAGACAATCTCTGATATCCACCTAGGAGCTGAAGTATTGTGGCCTTTTAGTCTAGAAAGATTAAATAATCTTACATCAGTATTTTTGTGTCAAATAATCCAATATAAATATAAATAATTTGAAAAAGCTATCTAGTCAGTTTCTACTTATTACATCCAAGCCAGTAGATCCAGTGTAACACAATTCACTGTTGGCTTAGACCCCTGTGGTTTTGACAAGACCCATGAGGTTTCCATACTAAAAGAACAGTGAGCAGGCTAAAGTATAGGGAAAACCAACTGAGACAACAAACTTACAAAGGAGAAATGTGGCTAGGAACTTCTGCACAAAAGGCAATTTAAAGATGTCAAGATAGGATATTTGCTTAAAGGCAAGAAGGCAGACTTAAAAGCAACAAAAGAAAAGCAACTTGTTACCTACAAGGGAACCCCCATAAGACTACAAGTAGATTTTTCAGCAGAAACTTTACAGGCCAGAAACAAGTGGGATGATGTATTCAAAGTGCTGAAAGAAAAAAACTGCCAACCAAGAATACTATACACAGCAAAGTTGTCCTTCAGAACTGAAGGAGAGATAGAGTTTTCCAGACAAGCAAAAGCCAAAGGAGTTTATCACCACTAGATCAGCCTTACAAGAAATGCTAAAGGGAGTTCTTCAAGCTGAAATGAAAGTCACTAATAAGCTATTTAGTAACATGAGAACATATGAAAGCATAAAATTCACTGACAAAGGTAAAATATATAGTTAAATTCAGAATACACTAATATTGTAATAGTGGTGGGTAAGTCACTTATAAAGACAAAAGTATTAAGAATAAATATAACTACAATAATTTATTCATGGACACACAACATGAAAAAGACAAAATATCAAAAATACAAAATGTAGGGGGAATGTAAAAATGTAGACTTTTTGTATGTGAATATATATCCAAATAAAATGAAATCAAGGGTCTCAAAGAGATATTTGCACTTCCGTGTTCATTGCAGCATTATTCACAATAGACAAGACATAGAAACAACCTAGGTGTCCACCAAAAGATCAATGGATAAAGATGTGGCAAATATATACAATGGAATATTATTCAGCCACAAGAAAGAGGGAAACCCTGCCATTTGTGACAACATGGATAGACCTTGAGGGCATTATGCTAAGTGAAATAAGCCAAAGACAAATACTGTATGATGTCACTTATATGTGGAATCTAATAAAATCAAACTCATAGAAACAAAGTAAAATGGTGATTGCCAGGGGCTGGGGGGTGGGGGAAATGGGGAGATAGTGATCACAGGCACAAACTTTCAGTTATAAGATGAATATATTCTGGGGATTTAACATAGAGCATGGTGATTATAGATAACCATAGTTATATACTTGAAAGTTGCTAAGAGAGTAAATTTTTAATGTTCTCGCCCCCATCCCACATGGTATGTCACAGGTGGAAGTGTTAGCTAATGCTATGGCGGTAGTAATTCTGCAATATATAAGTTCACCAAATCAACACTGAACACCTTAAATTTACACAATGTTATATGTCAATTACAACTCAATAAAACTTCATACAAAAAAAAAAAGATACAATATCCACTACCGAGCAGGGATGAATCTGACAGCCTCACTTCCTTTATTTCTGAACATCTCAGCTTAGTTCAAAGACCCCCGTGGCGGAAATGTTAATTCAAGTACACTGGGCCAGTCCTAGGAGGTTATTCCTCCCTCCCCCGCACTCAGATTCATTCGGGTAAACATTCCATCCTTATCCCCTCTCACTCCTCTTTCTCTTTCCTTTCTCCCTGGGGGTGATCTATGGTCCATGTGTGGTCTGTTGGCATCAGGAGGAATGGGACATCTTGTCCATAAAAATTCTCTGCCCACATTGGCCTCTACTGAGATGGAATTCACCTCATCTGGGTCTCAATATTCCACGCCTCCAGCGTGAAGTGTGCAATCCTGCCTTGGCCTCAGGTGGCAAGGTCACGATCTCTGAGTCCTTCTCAATCTAAGGTAGAAGTGAGCAAACTTGTGTCATCCATCACCAGGGGAACACTGTATATGGCCTAGGCTCATCAGGGACTTACACTCGAAGTGGGGATTGTTTTAACCATTTTTTAAATTTCTGTAAATCAATGCTTTAACACCTATAAGACGGCTATTAGTTGTTCCCAAATAAACCCTGGCTCCCCCAAAAAACATTTGGAAACTTTAGATAGCCCCAAACAATATACTCTAACAATCACAGTGAACATGAATTTCATGGGGGCCGCTTTCAAACTTAGGTGGCCAGTCCTGAGACTGCCTCCCTTGTCCTTCCCATTACTTCCTATGGAAACCAGAGCTCTGCTCCCTTTCTCTGCCTCAAGAAGGACCTTGGTGTTCCCCCTGAGTGTCCCTGTGTGGTGTGCTGTGTTTTCTCCAGTGAACTGCAAATCTAACAAAACTGTAAAACTCTCCTTTCTCTTTTATTATCTCTTTTATGAGGCAACTGGCCTCACCTTACCTCACCCAAGGAAATACATTAAAACAGAGACAGGGTCAGCTTTCTCAGGTGCCATGGCTGTGAGGAGAGCAGATACCTAAAGAAAAGGGAGGTTCTATTAAGAAAGACATGGTGTGGGGCAGGGGAGGGTGATGCTGAGTAGGCAAACAATGTCCAGTTCAAGTAGCAGGGAGCTAAGGCAGAGACCAGTTTAACATTCCTTAAATGCTGTTAGGAAGGCAAAATAAAAGTCTGCTGACTAACATTAAATAGTGAAAAGAAACAGGTAAATTCAGCAAATTGGTTGTTCACTGAATTGTCTTTTAGCAAACTAACCTAGAACAGATACAACTGGTAATAAAGAAGAAACGGAATTTAACGAAGATTTAGTAATTCTTCCTGGGGGATAACCTAACAATTGCAAATGTTGAATGTCATTGTAAACAAACCTTTTAAAGATCACTTTTACAGGAATACAGTGAGTGGTTAGAGTGTGGCCATCATAAATACATACTCACGGAACAAATGAAAAAAAAAAAAAAACTGTCCTAATGTTACACAAATGGGTTCTAGTGGTTTGGGATAAATTTCCAGCGACAGCATCATGCATGATTCAAAAAGTGCTATATCTCAAACAACTTAGATAGAACTGAAGATGACAAGACTCAGAAAACTGCATTAGAGAATTCAAAAAGTGGCTTTAGTGATGATGAAGACACACTGTCAAAGATGAATGTGAAGAGCATGGAAAAAAAAAGTAGAAAAAAGCATGTCTCTAAATTCACATTATTTTATATAATGTGATTTTAAACATGTAGTGCACTGAAATTAAATATAATAACTCTTGACTATTTCATCTATATCTCGTAAAGTTTACTGATTCATGTTTGAAACAAAATTTTAGATCTTCTCACTGAGAAAATAGAGAATCAGAGTCACTTTATAAATGGATGTTTACAGCAAGTGGTACATAGGAAAGGGCCACAGTCTTGGAAGCTTGGATAACAGAGCACATGATGTGACCTTGAGAACCAGGAAGACTGCTCTGGAGAAACACTGTTTAGCTGCTGTCAAGATAAAGGGGGAGTAAGAGGAGGAAGGATTTTCCAGATCAAGTCACAAGCAGGTACAGAATCCCCAGGGCTAGGTACTGAAAACATGCTGTGGATCACCAGAGGGAACAAAGGGAAGGGTAGAGCAAGATATGGCTGGAGAGCCAGAGGACACACAATGCAGAGCCAGGGTGGGGGGGTGAGGGGGGTATGCTAAAAACTTTATTTTCATCTAAGAATGAAACGAAGCCAAATAAAGAGGTGGCTATAATAATCTAATAATCCAAACAAGAGATGTTGACATCTTAATAGGCAAGGGCCAGATCCCAGAATACACAGACCCCATGGCAAGGATTTCATGGATTTTGGTTTTGGTTTTGGTTTTGGTTTTGGTTTGGTTTGATGTTTTGTTTTGCTGAAGTGCAACGGGAAGCCATTGAAAGGTTGTAAATATAAGAGCAAAATGATCTGACTTGTACAGGTATTTCTACAACAGCAATCTAGTTGCTTTTTTGGAAAGGGAGGATGGTTGGATGGTGATTATCCTGATCCTGTATTACAGATAGGTGCTTGGTCATGGTGGTAGAGGTGGAAATGTATACGAGTAAATGCATTGACAAGAGGGAGGGAGTTTTAAAGATGTCTCCTATGTTTCTGTATTACCAGGATGCTGGTGCATTTCACTGTAATAGGAAACACTGGAAAAGAACAAGCTTTGGGGTGCAGAAAAGCACAAGAGCAGACACAGCATAAATGAGGTAGAGTGACACTTCCTTTGCACCTTTCTTTCAATGGCAAAATGGACAATATCATGTTTGTGTCCTGTATATTTCAGGAATGGAAACTTTGAGGTTCCACATGCTGTACAAACAAAGGAAAGTTCTAGGACGCACTGCAGAATCACCCGATCTGCTCCATGGGATGTGGAATTTGGAATGATGGTCACCTAACCTGTTTTGGAAGAAAGGAGGTACGTACAGTGCATTAAAGGGAGCCCCATGGTTGTTACCATGTGACAGTGCTGTTGCACACCAGTGAATCCTGGGATCCTGAACCCAGGGAAAGGTTTTGAAAGATTAAAACCACTGTGACTGATCAGAGAAGAACTCCTTAAACTCCTAATGACCCTAAAAGATAATATATTTTTGCAGAAGAGAACGCTGGTTTAAATACAGAAACCTGGTACACAAGAAGGAAGTTTTCATGTGTGTTACCCATTCTGATAGCTTTCCATTAAGTTCAATATTTCTCTTCCACTAAGAATATTGTAAAAAAAGGCCCTAGAGACAGATGGAGAACATCTTTGCCTACAACACTGGGGTCACAGGGCAGTCAGCCATCACTAACACCAGAGACCAGTACCTACTCAGAACCCTAGACTACGTCACTCACACAGGTACTGAGCAGACAACTCTCAGTATAGAGAGACACATGGATTTGGGTAAATGCCCTTTCTTGTGGGAGGAGGCAGGGAGAGAGCACATCTCTGACACATGTGGCAAACAGGGAGTGACGTTTTCTGGGCCATCTTCCCTAATGTGTGGGTAGTGCAAGAATCAGGGAGGTCACCATGGATACATCTGGCTGCATCTGCCTGAGTTATTTGTATTGAACAGATTGCTACAGGGTGCTTTTTTCTGGTCTCATTATGTGTGTGTAATGCCAATTAAATAATAGGAATGAAAATTAAAAAGGAAAATATCTGCCCCTGCTGGGTATAATCTCATTAGTGCATAGTCAAATGATTAGTCCTAAAAAGGGCTCCAAAAGGCAGCAAAGACAGCATTAAAGTTGCAAGCATCTTTTGCATCGCAATGAGCAAACGAAGCAGAATCGCTCACTCTGTGAATGACACCAGAGCCATGCCTATAATAAGACCACGTTACGGCTTGAGTACCACTGAGTCTTTACCTAAATGAACAGCAGGGAGACTACCATGACACATCCCAAACTTCAAATCCACAGCATAAAATGATTGTGCCAAGCATTTAAGGACAGGTGTCATGTTTCCCTGCGTTGATGGTGAAACCTGATAGGTGCTTACAGTACTTGATAACTTCCATAATCTTCAAGCATCAGACTTTTTTCTAATTAACAAAACCAGCCAGCTATAAATTTGCCAACAGCACTGGGCAGCACTCAGAGAAAAATGAAGAATGGAAGGGTCTGACCAATCTAAGCTCCAGAGCGCATTTAAAATGAAAGGCCTGGGACTTCCCTGGCAGTCCAGTGGTTAAGACTTCGCCTTCCAGTGCAGGGGGTGCAGGTTTGATCCCTGGTCGAGGAGCTAGGGTCCCAAATGCCTCATGGCAAAAGGGCCAAAACATAAAACAGAAGCAATATTGTAACAAGTTCAATAAAGACTTTAAAAAAAAAATAGTCCACATTAAAAAAAAAAAAAAATCTTAAAAAAATAAATAAATAAAATGAAAGGCCTGAGCAGCTGGGAAGGACACCAGCAGGTGGCTGGTCTCCAGCTAAGCCTTAGGTGGAATACCAAATTTTCCCTTCCTTCAGAAAGTCTGAGAACTGTCAGCTACAGCTGTTTTGAAGCAATATGATTCAAGAAAAAGACTTGGAATGATAGGCTATGTGAAAAATGGCCAAGCCCAGAGGATTCTCCTCAGGGACACATGGGCATGTAGATTTCACTTTCCAAGTACTCTCACACCTTATCTCCTTTTACCTTTGCTCTAAGAAGCAGAGAAAACAGGAATCATGCCAATATTTCAGGTGGAGAGAATGAGGCACAGTACAGACCCCAACCAAATTGATCATCTCTAGTTAGTTGCCCCACTGAGCTCACCAGTCCAAGCAAGCCAGGCACACACATGCAAACAGTTATCTAGAAAAAACTTCACCTGGGATAAGGCATGGATACCATGCCCTCACAGGGTGCTGAAAAAAGAATTTGTGTGCCCAGGATAGAGAAGATTGGACATCTTCCCAGACCCTGACCTGTGAAAAGTAATCTTCCTAATTGACTAACCTTTAACAGGGGTCCAGAGTTAGGCCTCAGGGGGCCTCTGAATCCCCTGCAATTATTATACAAAAGTGCGAAGTGTGTGTGTGTGTCTTTAAATTCATGAGGATCACTTTCATCAGATTTTCTATCTTTATGATCTGTAAAAGTTTAAGAATCCTGAATTCTATAGATGAAGGAACCCCACACTTACTTTTAAGAAGCTAAAAGAAAGTTGGAACTGTCTAGCTTAGTGTACAATTAGGAATAGTGAAGAGAGAAGTCCCTGTGTGAGCCACCAAGATCCTACACATCAAAGCTGGAACACGGTCAGCTCTTCAAAGAAATGGTTCACTCTCAAGAGGGGGTGATGCTCTGTAAAGGGAAGATCATAGAGTTTTGGACTTAGATAGATGTAGGTTTGCCAATGTTAACCATGTGATTTTGGCCAAGGTATTTCACATCTCTGATGTTCAGTTTCCTCCTCCTTAAAATGAAATAATAAAAATATGAAAAAAGGGACTTCCCTGGTGGCACAGTGGTTAAGAATCTGCCTGCCAATGCAGGGGACATGGGTTCGAGCCCTGGTCCGGGAAGATCCCACATGTCACGGAGCAACTAAGCCCATGCGTCACAACTACTGAGCCTGAGCTCTAGAGCCCGCGAGCCACAACTACTGAGCACATGTGCCACAACTACTGAAGCCCATGCACCTAGAGCCCGTGCTCCCAGCAAGAGAAGCCACTGCAACAAAGAGTAGCCCCCGCTCACCACAACTGGAGAAAGCCCGTGTGCAGCAACAAAGACCCAACACAGCCAAAAATAAAAAGGTAAATAAATAAATTTATTTTAGAAAATATGAAAAGTAATGAAAAAAATCAGTCCCCATACTCAGCATTGTTCCAAGGATTCAGTGACATAATATAGGTCAAATTCCTGGCAAATAGAAGACCCTCAACAAAATATGGTTCACTTCCCCATCTCCTGTTTGGGAGCCTTGAGAAAGGATAATAAGAACAAAAAGGATGGAAGGAAAGGAGGGAGGGAGGGGACAAAAAGGGGAGGAAAGGAAGGAAGGAAGGGAGGGAGGGAGGGAGGGAGGGAGGGAGAAAGGAAGGAAGGGAAGAAGGGAGCAAGAAAGGGAAAGAGAAGAGAAGGAAGATAGAGAAAGAGAGACAGGGAGAGGGACAGAGACAGGGAGGAAGGGAGGAAGATAGATAGATAGACAGATTTGACCCTGCCCCTGGCCTGGAAAAATTATAAGGAATCAAAGGGAGAGGGACACCATGTGGCCTGCCATGAAAAACGAGAATAGACACGGAGATTTCACAGAATGAATCAAGCATTAGACAGAGCTTCAGATATCCTTGCACCAGCCCCAGTAGATGGGAACCTGGAGAGCAGGACTCAAACCCAGGGATGCCTAGTCCAGCACTCTTTCCATTATTTCTCCCTCAATCCTGCTCACATACATCTTTGTTGTTTCATGTTTGCATTCTGCCCCTCTCCATTTAATTAGAAGACTAAACACAGTTTGCAATTAAATGAGTAGATCTAGTAGCTCTAAACAACAAAAGGTAATGTACTTGTATAAAATAATACCCATATCACAAGCCAACTGTCAGAGCAAAATGAACGAGTCAGCAAAGAGGCTTTTAGCACCAGTAAATCACGCTATGTGGAATGTTCAATGCACAGTGAGTGAAGCACTATCAGGAGAGGACCCCATGCTGAGAAGACACAGGTCAAGTACCCTTCCTCCCCACCCCATCTGGGTGGCTGGCAGTAACCTAGTAAGGTACTTTCCAATATATTCTACTTTCTGTGACCTGGATTCCTTAGGATGGTTCTGCTTTTAAATTACATGCTGTGATAGATAGTTCCCTTGAATTCCTTGCCAAAGCAGTGGAAGCAAGAAGATCCTTGACATTGGGCCTCACAGCAGTTGAAGGCCAAGAGGCTGAACTTGAGAGGGTCTGATGATTAGAAAATCTCATCTTGATCAGGGGGAAGATCTGTTGCAGAACATAACCAGGAGCCCTGGCTTCGTGGCTTCTAAAGAGGGTAAGCACTGAGACATGGACCAAGTGCATGTCCCCACACACTGTTAGGGTTCATTTATTTTCCTTTGTCAAGATAACTAACACTTACACAATGCAGTAATTTACAAAGCTTTTTTTAACTAACACTTACACAATGCAGTAATTGATAAAGCTTTTTTTAAAAATAAAGATACAGTTCTCCATTTCCTTCGTCTTTCCGTATTTTGATGATGATTTGCTCTAACATGCGCATGTTCATGTACTTTTATTTCATCTGCACATCACTTTAAATATTTCTTACTAGAAACAATTAAATGGTCCATCAGTAGGATAATGGATAAGCTGTGTTTTACATACAAAAAAATATATATATACACACACACTTACTATATACATAAAGTAAAAATATATGTATACATACATATATACATCCATACACACATATATACATATCCATCCATACATATATACATATATACATCCATACATATATACATCCATACATACATATATACATCCATACACACATATATACATATCCATACACACATACATACATATCCATCCATCCATACATACATGTCCATACATACATATAAACATCCACCCATACATATATCCATCCATACATACAGATATCCATACATACATACATATATCCATCCATCCATACATACATACATATATCCATTCCACGGACACTGGGAAAATTTGACACGCAATGCTTTCTGATTTAGAAATAAATATTCTGAAGGTAAACAAATATTTTCTCCCTTGCACGTTGCAGATGCTATGGAAATATTGACAGTCCTGGTGGGATGGGAGGTAGCTCTTGTATAAGAACACTCTGACATCAGTTCAATTATGCTCAGCCTGGAGCCAAAGAGGATCCTTTAGACCCTGCATTAGATTTTTCAACGGAAATTCCACACTCAGCAAACCTGCCCAGATTTATCTCCAACAAGGGACTGTGTCACATTTGTTCAGCCAAGTGGTAACAGAGAACAATGAGGTCTCTGTACACAACTGTGAAACGACCCCCCAGGATCTCTGTACACAACTGTGAAATGACCCCCCAGGAAATGCCAACACAGCTGGAGGACTTAGACCTCTAATCAACACTTTGAATCCTTCTTGGAAATAGGGAATAAATTATATACAAAGTAAATAAAGGGAAATTTATCCAAGGTGTAGCATTTGGGAAAGAAGCAGTGGTCTTGGGAATTAGCCTAGGCCTTCATGTAAGGAATCATAGTCATTCCACGGACACTAAAAATGTTTCTGGGTTACAAAGTCAAGGAGCCACTGACAGACATGAAACTTGGTGGCCCATATATCAGTAAATAGAATGCCTAGGGTTTGAGATAATGACAATCACAACCACAAGTACTTTTTGAGCACTTGCTCTAAGGTAGGAATACTCGGGACTATTTCCAATAGGTTACATACTGGATATACAACTTGAGTTACTATTGACTTAGTTTAATTCTTTTGACTTTTCTTTTTGACTTATTTAATTCTCACAACTTTATGTGGTAGACCTTTCAAGGCACAGAGAGGTTAAGTAACTTGGTCAAGATCATACAGCTAGTACGTGTCAGAGCTAAGATTCAAAGCCAATCCGGCAGTCTGATTCCAGAGGTATGCTTTTATCTACCATCCTATTTTGGGGTCATTTAGTAATACCAAACTTGCATTTAGATCGTATTTGGCATCCTGTTTATTCCTCTAAAGTAATTCTTTCAGAGGATAAGCTGTGAGTAACTTTAAAGAAACTGCTTAAAAAAAAAACGTCCTGTTTATTCTTCCCAGGAGCACCATCTTCTAGAAGAGGAACATTGGAAATAACCATACATCAGACATCTGAAGCAATCAGGCCTCAGAATGTAACACTATTAAACAATCTCAAGGTGAGTTAGTATTCAAACACTGAGTGTTTCATTACCAGAAACTTTAGCCTCTATGTAACCTTCTTTGGAACAAATTTGAACATTTTTCCCCTGGAAGTATAATGTATCAAACATAGCCCCATTTTATCTTACATTTCTGTCATGGGCAACAATGATCTTGAAATAGAAAATGCATGTACTCACTAGGGAACTGCAGAAAATTAATTCCCAGCAAATTTTGTCAATAACTGTCACTCACTTCCTCCCTTAAAGGATGGTTCTGTTGTCGCACAGGCGCACCATTAAGCATTGCTGTGAAAGGAGATAGAGAACACATTCCTATTTCGCAGGACTCGAGTCTAAAGGGAAATCTGTCTTGCTTAGTATTGTCCTAGTTGCATAATTGCCCTTAAAATCCAGCTGTAAGTCGTGTTCCTACACGTAGTTACATGTGACCAAAGTCTTTTCTGAGCTGAATACATGAATACCCTCTCCTCTGGCTCATTTGTGTGACAGCTGCTCACAGGCGCTGTCATTGTTCCCACTTCAGTTCATTTGTTTCACAGACAGCACTGTCTTTGATCAGACTCAATCACTCCTAGATATACTCTCCTTGAGGGCAGGAAACATATAGTTCACTTCATGTATCTCATGATGGTGATATGTAAATACTATGTGCTCAATAACAAATGATTGAATGAGTGAATTGTTTAACTATACCAATAATGGGTCAATAACCTGTCATTTCTTTCTAAAAGTCCATGACAATCCTGCAAATCAGTGTTATGCTTCAAGGCATCCCTATATTTTTCTTGTCCAGAGACGCTTTGCTAAACATAAGACAAGGGGCACAAAATGCCTCATTTCAGCCTGCCATGTGATAGTTGCTTAAGTATATTACCGAGGAGCAAATAAGAGAAGATAGTCATCTGATTACATAATTTTTTATAATGACTACTCTGAGTTCTCTGACCCAGTTATTCCAGCTTTGGCCTTCAAGATGTGAGTTCAACTTCCATTCAAGTCAGACTCTCCCAGATTGACCAGGCAAGAACACAAAATCACAAGGGAATGAAATCCTCAGCATTGACTGACAGTCTTGACTACCAACCTGAGAAAAGAAACTCTGACTGCAAAGGTTTCAAGGTACCCAAGAGAGAGTCTGTGAGGCAGACGGGACACCCTAGGAGGGAAAGGCAACCATAAAGGAAGGGCGCTTGGCACATGAGGAACAGATGGGCCTAGATACTCTCCACCTTCACTATTTGTTCAAGAGAATGCAGAGAGATTTGTAGTCTCGTCAGTAAACCCAGAGATTCTGAACATCACAGAGGGTACATTAAAACCGTTTAGCTATTTCACTAAAAATAATGGATTGCACTCAATAACAGGCCTCAGAAAATGGCAGGGGTTTTGATTTAATCTAAAAGCATTGTTGTCATGGCTCTCACCCAATTACTAATTGGTTATCTACAAACAAAGCCCAGAATTACCATCATTATCCCAAACACCTATTACATCGTAACTACAAACCCAAATCCAAACTTGGGCAGTAAAATCTGCAAAAGTACCGCAAAAAAAAAAAAAAAATTTCTTCTAAAACTCTAAACATCACATTCATTTTCTGGGAGATTAGATTTCATATATCCAATAAATCACTGAGAAGAATTCTTTACCATTCCCAGAATTCAGGATGAAATGAAAGCAGAAGACAATACTGACTATAAATTTCGTTTCCAGCCCAATTCCACCCAACAAAAGTACCAGGAAATACGAAGGGACACAGTCTGATATTATGCCATCAGCAGTTTTCAACATCAGGCAAGCATCAAAAAATCCATCTGGACGTGACCAAAATACTTGCTAACAACATACACACCATTTGAAGGATCTGATACAAGTGGATCTGCCTTACTGAAAAGGGAAAGCGTCATTCAATCTGAGAGCCTTGTTTTCCTACTCTCATGTCTGTAACAAGATAGGGAAAACCACCTGAGACAGGAACTCCATCTGTGTCTGGACCCTTAAGGGCAGAGACATAGAGGAACATTGATCCCACTTTGTGACCGAGAGTGGCAGTAACTCACCTAACAATACTGCCAGCAAGAGGAAAGCGTAACAGTTAATTACCAGGCTGGCTTCAGAACCTAAGGGGAATCTTAACAGGCAGAAATCATTAAAATCAATACTCATACAGTAATTGTGAGAAGAAAAAAAGGCTCAAGATACATTTTAAAATGGAGAAAAATGAGCAATCTCATTTCTTCATGCCAGCCTTGCTATTTGGCTCACCAGGAAATGCATAGCAACAGGGAATCTTTCTGAGAAGACCTAAGCAAGTGGTAGGAAAGAAAGCATACACAAGAAGCCCACCTAAAGGATTTCCTGAGCCTCTGGGTAGTGTGATCAGAAGTGGTCAGAGACACTACAGTTGTAAAGACAGGGCCATGCTAACCTTAAGTGTTCTGATGATGAAAGTAGGAAAATTTGACTTTTCTTCTAGTTGTGTGTGACCTTGGGAAATTTAATTTAATTACTCTGGGCTTCAGTTTTTTCATCTATAAAATAAGAGGAAAAAAGAAAACACAGGTGATCTCTAAGATCCCTTCAGTTGTATGATTCTGGAATACCATATTTCAGAGATGCAGATGGGAGCCTAGAACATAACGTTCAAAGACACAGATGCAAAAAACGGCCATCCCTTTTAAAAAATATAATGTCTCTTGTTCGATTCTCCTTGAAAACAGTGGAAGTATTCATATTGCTTTCTTCATTAACAGCTTCCCCTGCGTCATACTAATGTGTGACCTTCGAGAAAACCGTGGAGTTTGGGTTTGTTTTCAAAAAACTCTTTTGCAAAGTGATAAATGGGATCTTAAAATCATGTCCCCAAACTTGATTGTAACACTATATTCTGGTTTCTCTCTAGAGTGTTGTAGCACTGTTCATTATAGGGCAGATTCTGGTAAAAGGCAAATATTCCTAATACAGCAAAAATTGTCCTAGCCCATTACTGATCAAGCAAATAAATTCAACAGCCATTTGAGGAAAAAAAAAATTGTCCTAGCACAAGATTCCAGTGTACCTGAAATAATATTATTATATATATGAAGAGATATATATATATATAAAACTGAATCGCTGTGCTGTACACCTGAAACTAAAGTGATATTATAAATCAACCATACTTGAATTTAAAAAAAGAAACACAGTGAAATGTTAAGTCTCCTTACCACTTCTGGTCCCAAATATCCACTGGATATGTCCCCAGGGGCAGTCACTGTCATTAGTTTCTTATATGGCCTTCCAGATATACAAATGTACAAATGATATGTATATACAGGACTCCTCTTTTAAAACACAAATGTTAGCATATTTTATCATTGCTTTACATCTTTTTTTTTAAGATTTTTTTTTTGATGTGGACCATTTTTAAAGTCTTTATTGAATTTGTTACAATATTGCTTCTGTTTTATGTTTTGGTGGGGTTTTGTTTGTTTGTTTTTAAGCCGTGAGGCACGTGGGATCTTAGCTCCCTGACCAGGGATCGAACCCGCAACCCCTGCACGGGAAGGCAAAGTCTTAACCAGTGGACCACCAGGGAAGTTCCTGCATCTTCTTTTTTTAACTTAAACTTGTATCTTGGATAGTGCGCCTTATCGTTACATGCCTCATTGTTTTAAAGGCATATATTTAATTTTATGGATAGAAATATTTTATATAATCGGTTCCTTATTGATGGGCATTTAAGTTGTCTCCAGTCTTTTGCCATTATGATCATTGCTCGGATAAATATCTTGGAACATACTACTCTGTGCATGTGTGAATGTATCTATGGGATATATTAGAAAGATAGAATTGCTTGCTGGGCCAGAGGCATATGCATCTGTGATTCTGAGAGACACAGAAAATTATCTCTGGGAAGGTTATACAAGTTTACACTCTCATAACTGAAGGATGAGCAAGCTCTTTCTCCCATCTCTGTCAACATATTATACCATCAAGTAGTTTAATGTTTTACCTATCGAGGGATGAAAAAGGAATTTCTTGTCATTGTGTTATTTTGAAATCCATTGGATGTTGCTCATCTCAGCACGTGTTTAACATCTTTAAGTTGACAGTGGTGACCAGAAGAACATGTCTTGCAGACCTCCAACTATAGGGCGTGCAGCTGATCAAGGGTCCCAGCTGCTGACCTCTGCTCCCAGCCATCCACTGAGGATGGCAGGGGCACCCCAACCAGCCCATTCTTGGGAATTCTCAGCAACTTTGGCTAAAGGAGTCCCCAACAACCTTGCAGAAGTTTCCTTAGACTGCATGGTCCTAAGCTTCCTTAGGACCCTTTTACTCAAACCTCCATCCCTCTCTCCCTCAGCATCAGACTCGCATTTTGGTCTGAGAGCCATCTCAGCCTCTTGTAGCTCCTTCCTCATTTCCTCTCACATGCACGTCCTCTTGCACATTTCATCCTGTCTTGGCAGCCACCTCTCAGAGGCCCCAGACTAACACAATAACTGTTTATATCCTTTGCACATCATCTTATTGTTCTGTTGGATTCTTCGTTACTGTTTTACAAGTGTTCCTAATATAACAATGACTTAGCCCTTTTCTGTCATGTGTTGCAATCATTTTTCCTTCATTGGTCTTAGATCTTTTGTTTAGTTTAGATTTTCACCATGTTGAAGCATGGTTAGGATTTCTGAGCAATACATGAGTCTCTGTAAAAGGTATAGATGTAACTCCTCTTGATCTGGAAACCTAGGAACCAAAAAGATGTTAAGTTGTAGGCCCAACTCCTGCCAATATACAAAGATAAAAAGAATAGAAGAATGGAAGACCTACAGAGGTCACTGGTCTGCAAAAATTCTGAAATCCCTCTGGGCAGGCATGGCAGGGTTCCCCACTCCAGGGGTGTAGAATGCTCCTTGCATAGGCCCCAGTGGAACATGGTCTTTCCAGCCTCTGACAAGTTTCTTTGCTACTTAGCAGCTAGGCCAGATCCACCTATTTATAGTTTTGTTATACCAGCTCCCACCTTCTAGGTTCTAGTTTCTGTATTAGATGGGATAAATTAGGTTATGTTACACAAACAAAATCTCAATGCTTTAACAAAGGTTTATTTCCTAGCTCACACAACCTGTCCAGTGCAAGTTGGCAGAGGACGCTGCTCATCACTGCCACTCAGGGATCAAGCTCACAGGGCACTTCTAAGATTACAGCAGAAAGAAGGAAATGTGGAGAACCACATTCTTTCTGTTTCTGCCTGGAATGGCACATTATCATGTCCGTTCATGTTGTACTAGCCAAATAAGCCACACGGCCATGACTAACATCTGAAGGGGGAGAGTATAATTGTCCATTTGCACAGGGAAGGAGAGCTAGAAATACTTAATGAACAGTCCTGTAGTTACTACAGGACTGTAGTTACTACAACAAAAACTTAATGAACAGGACTGTAGTTACTACAACAATCTCTTTCTATTCATTCTCCTCCCTTCCTAGTCTCCCCTCAAACCACTCCACTTCCTTTTCCTTTTCCTATTCCACTTTCCCTCAGCTATCTCTCCCAAGGCTTCATTGCCAAAAGTCTTTAGTGGACTTTAATAGAAACTTCAACATTCTTTTCTACGCCAGCCCCAAGTTCCCTCTTCTTATACTAGTCACTAATAAGCACAGTCTTGCAATTCACAGGCACTAAAACCAAAAGTCTTAGAGTTGAGTAAAAAGTACCAGAAGTTAATAAGGATAGGCTGGAATTTCACTTAAAGGAAACCTGCAATTTGGTTGTTTGGTGAGATTCCTGGAAGGAAAGGATTATGAGTCCACCCTATGAGCCAAGAGTGAGAGTGCTTCCCATTTGCACAGAATCTATATCCTGGCCCCGCATGAAAGCTGGCATTGTTCAGGCCGTCCAGCCATACCCAAAGCTATGATTTAAGACACATTTACTGACAGATGCAGGGATGTGCACAGTGAATACCCCCATGAGCTAATGAGAAGCTCACAAAAGTGCTTTTAGTTATCACTTTCAGCCAAAGACAGTTAGGGCTCAAGGTAAACTAATTAGGTTAGGCAGAAATGCTGTCTCCTTCAATAAGACATCACTATTACAGCATGTCTGACCCACTGATAAAAATATTTCCTACTTAACTTTGGGAAAAGTGGTTTCAATTAAACTATTTAAAAAATTTTAACCAAAGAAATGCTATTACTTAAAGTACTACCTTTAGATCCACAGGGACTTGGGAACAGGGTAATCAAATTCATTTGAATTCAAGCAAGAGATCAATTTCTTTGGCCTCTGTTGTAGTTTCCCTATCTAAGCCTGTAACGCAGTGTTATAGTACCATTGTTTTAGGCCTTTGAGAACAAAGACAGCACCAGAGGCTAGTCTTGGTTGTTCTACAGAGCCATAGTAAGGTTTTTGGAAATTGAACTTCTCTAAGATATGATTTCCACAGTTACAAAGTACAGAAGTTGGACCGAGTGGTGAGTAGAGTATATCCCAAGTTAATTTTCTGTGACTCAGAGGTCTACTTGAGTACCCGACACCCACAGATTTAACATTTCCATCCCTTACTCCCAACTGTGTCATAAATAGATCAAAGTTGAAGCATTTTACAATTTTTTTCAGTCAAAATACATTATTTAACATTTTGTATTTTCTAAGCACTCTTAAACCCAAAACAAATCACCATCATGACAACCCTCCTTCCCGCCCTCCCCATCACCACACTCCACCACACCACTGAACCACTCGAACTTGCCGATGAATCTGGCCTTACGTAAGCAAGTTCTGGATTTTATAATCATCTTGCTTGATCTCCCACTTGTAGGCTGCCAGTCAGAATGTGCACAAGAAATGTGAAGGGTCATTTCCTGAGGTGAATGCTGAAAAGGTTTTCAAAGTGATCGTGGGTGTCTTGGACTGCCTCAGCTTCAAAACCACGTTTTCCTGTTTGCATGCCGGATTTTGTGTGTCACTGACCAGGGTGTCGGAGAACTGAAGTCCTTTCAGCTGTGCTGGGGGCAACTTCTGTTCCTCCCCACTTTTTCCCCGTTCCCTCTCGATGGGTCAAGCTCTGCTTCAAACAATGCCCCTCACTTTCTAAAATTAACCACTGCCATATTCAAATTTAGGGAGCAAAAATTACAGTTCTTCTTTCTTACAGCACTCTTGAGAATTCACTTCCACAGAAATGGATCTCCCAAATCCTAACTACTGGGCTCTATTACCTTAAATAAGACTTTTTAAATAAAATAGTTACTTGAAGAAATCCCTTTTAAATTTTTCCACATTTCTTTTATGAAATCAATTTATTTACTCTAGATATATCCAGAAACAATGTCTATGCATCTGATATTTCAGCTTCTATAAACCCTTACTCCCTCTATGTAGACATATATTTTCATTATACATGTCTGAGACAGAAAACTCCACATTCAAGAAGATATCTATTTTTTCTTAGATATTTTGTCTATTATTTGAATATGCAGCCATCAGAAAGAGGAAGAGTGAATTGTTATAGCATCAAATTTGTATATTCAGTGCAGCCATAAGTATGGTGAACTGAAGAAAAAAGAAATGAGAGAAGAAGGGATACTTTTGCTATTCAATAATCCTTTATACCTAAAAATAATAATAATAATAAACGCTTCAATATTAAGCCGACTAAAATGTATTTTGAACAGTAGTCTTAGTCACTACATATTTTTAAAGACATTCCATTAAAACAAGATATAAAGAAATACATATATCTGGACTACTTTTAGTTTTGTTATGAAGTCTTAGCAGCTAGAAACAAATGCTGATTCTAACCCTGGGTTAGCATAATACCATGCTCTTCATTAGCTTTCCTATCAACACTAGGTTGGACATGCTTTCTATGGAAAGAGAAACACAGAAGCCAAATAGTACGACCTGACAGTCATTAACATGAAATCTCATGATAGCCATTTTTATAAGCACAAGGCAATCATTTCATTTCTTTTCATCTCAGTTATTTATAGCAAGAGCTTGTTCTTTTTCTGATTTAGATTGAGTAGGTCCTTATTCTCTACCATAAACCAAAGAGTAGATACACAACTGCTTTCTCTAAGAGTCTAGAACTAAGAAGCAAGCTTAGTCTGGAACTAAGCAAGCTTTCCAAAACCTAACACATAAAAATACATTGAGTCATGAATTGGAAGTCTCTGAACAGTGACATGATGATCTCAGCACCAAACAGGTACTCCCTGAGCCTTTCCCACTAACTCTCAGATGTTATTGGAAATCCTTCCCTCCTCCTGACCTTTCCCTCCTCTGAAGGGTGTGAATCAGTGTAACCCCTGATCCCAAACTCACACTCCTCCTGAGACAGGTAAATTTGGGGAGCAAAATAGGTATGCTAGGCTCAGCCCCATTCTCCTTTTATAGAACTGGCTTCATCTGAGGCAAGCACACATTTCCCTCTACTCCCCCATGGCACAAATTGTGCAGAGTCTATCCCTGCAGAGAGAAGCCTGCCCCACTCTAATGCTAACTTGAGCTGAATGGCTAAGTCTGCCTAATTTTGATGTTCAGTATTAACCTACCATTTAGCTTATGTTTTGTGATATTTTGGTCTTCATATTTTCCGTTTTCTTTTTTTCCCCAACTTGTCTAAAACATAGAAAAGGAAGAGGGTTTGTTTTGTTTTTAATGAGGGACCCAAACTTATGTGGCAAAGCATATAATTAGGACTTTAAAGGAAAAATATGCATGCATTAATAGACTTGGAGACTTTACAGATGCCTGGAAATAAATATGCATTGTTTTATTCTAATGACTAGATGCAATTCACCTGCAAGGAGACTGTCAATAAATTCTGGATTGTGCTATAAACATAACTCAGCATTAGTGTATTGAAAACCCAATAATACTGTACAGATGATCCATACTTTAACCATAATGCATTATAGACTACCAGTATGCAAAAGAACGACCTTAGAACAGACTGCACTCTCCCATAAATATAATGTTAGAGCTGGAAGTTGTAAGCCTGCCTAGAAGACAGTATCAGATTGATCAGAGACCTGATCCACAAATATCTATTCAAATATTAGTTTTTGTAAAATGCAGGTTAAATAGATCCATTGGAGCTATTTTTTTCCCAAAGGTAGTCTATGAAACATGAGTCTTTTGTTTCTTTAAATATAAAAACTTTCCTTGCTCAACAAATCTTGGGGAATGTACACTGCTATTATTTCTCCTCTTGAAGCTTGGTAATGTCCACTACCATATTAAAGGCTTTATGAATCCTTGCTTAATTTGTTTTAATCCAGTATTCATCAAAGATATCTAACTACATGTGGTACATATATACAATGTAATACTACTCAGCCATAAAAAAGAATGAAATAATGCCATTTACAGCAACATGGATGGACCTAGAGTTCATCATACTAAGTGAAGTAAGTCAGAAAGAGAAAGACAAATACCATATAATATCACTTATATATGGAGTCTAAAATATGACACAAATGAATGTATCCACAAAACAGAAACAGATTCACAGACTTAGAGCACAGACTCACAGACATAGAGAACAGACTTGTGGTTGCTGGGATGGGGGGTGGGGGCAGGGATGGACTGGGAGTTTGGGATTAGCAGATGCAAACTATTACATACAGAATGGATAACAACAAGGTCCTACTATAACACACAGGGAAATCTATTCAATACCCTGTGATAAACCATAATGGAAAAGAATATGAAAAAGAATTTTTATATATGTATAACTGCATTACTTTGCTGTACAGTAGAAATTAACACAACATTGTAACTCAACTATACTTCAATAAAATAAATTAAAACAAAGTAAAACAAAAAGAAACATATCTAACTACAGAATATTATTTTCAAGTAACACCAATTAATTCCCATGGAACACATTTTAGGAAATGTTTTAACAGCAAGTAGTAATAAATAAAACACCTGAACTCCATAAAGAATGCTGACAGCATATTGCCTCTTTGCACGTGAGTTTTTATGAAATGCAGGAAGAGAATCAAACAGACAAACTCCAGTGAGTTTAAGTAGCATAAAATTTTATATGATACATATACCAAACATTACACGGTAAAGCTCTACAGACACTGAGATTATCTGGGCCTTTTACATGTATAAAGCCTATGCACTTCACCAGCAAGTGAAGGCTGGACACCTTGGTGTGAACTTGGCTCTGTCTTCCTAGGACCTTCACGGTATTCCTTGAGTCAGAATAAGCCAAGATTGTTCTCTCATCTTCTTCCCAAGAAAGCCATCATCCTTTCTCATTGCTAGAACCACACCTGCCTTCCTGGTTGCTCAAACTGTAATTTCTCAACTTCCCACTATCTGGATAGTGACAGGCAATGGAGAAGTTTTTAGCTGCTCAACCCTCTATTACAGTGGAATTTCTTTAAATTCCACACTTTAAGTTCCATTATCTAACCTCAGAGTCACAGCTGGTGCCAAATTGTGCACCAGCACACCCTGGGACACCACAGTGATCTCAATTGTTTTAAATTTTTGAGAAAAAAAATTATAATATTTGACATCTTTCACACATAGCACAAACTCCTAGGTTGAGATAGTTCTTAGTTTCAACATTAGATCACACTATATTCCTTCCCATGATGGCCACATCTCCACAAAGCTAAGTTTTGGGCAAATGCTGTGATATAAAGCAAGTATTTCAGAAAATCAATATGGAACAGGAATTGAGGGAGGTACAATCTGATTCCAAAATCTGAGAAACTGGGAAGTGCCAAACAGATACACACATCCCATTAATAAGTAATTGTGGTTATTTAAGAATATATATATTTTTAAATTTTCAAATGGCTATTAAGTTGTTGGGTATAAATACCTAAGTTGTTTGAACCTAACTAATTAATAAACAGAACAATTAGGTATTTCTTTGGCCAAGGTGTACTATAAAAAATGTGCTGGACTACTAAGGGCATCATGATCTGAGGAAGTTTGAGAACTTCTGCCTTAGAAGTTTAGAGTAAGAAAATATAAAAGAGATTTCAGCTTAGGCAAGGAAACAGCCCTCTACAGAATTTTTATCTCCCCCTTTTGTTACCAAAAAAGAAAAAGAAAATTCTATGACAATGTGAAAAATCTGAGAAGTGAGAATAGTGTATCGAAAGACAATTCGCTGCTGACACATTGAAACTAACCCCCAAAAAAGTACTTTTTAAATTTATTTAAAAATTTATCTCTATGTAAGAGAAAGTAATTATATACATTCTCCATTTTATGAGGAAGAAATAAACCAATGACAGATAAATACACACTTTTGATGCTTTAACAAAGAGAAACCAATGAGAAGATGGTTCAATTCTGCTGCACAGTAGCTGGGAGTCACAACTGCTACAGCTGGCATGTATCTATCCCCTGAGACCCATTTCTATTCCTTGGCTCTCTTCAAGGTCACAGTTATATGCGCCACTCATACAGCTATAACCGTGGTCCACAAGGAGTGATTAATATCTCTTCACTCTATGCCACATTTCTCTCTAAAGAAAGTATGCCTGGATTTGTGGAAGATTATATCCTGCAGCCAAGGACTGGGGACCAAGAAGCTAAAAAAACTATTGCTGCAATTCTTCTATCTTTTCCCTTCTGTCCAGGTACCTAATGCATAGCTTTCTATTCTTCAACTTCTCAGGGTTAAGAAGATCAAATCACCTAAGGAAATCAAAAATAATCTGTAAATTATTGAGCTTTGTCCATAAAAAATCCTGCAAATCTACCGAAAGCACAAATATCTCCAAACTCCTGCCTGATATCACCAGAGGGCAAGGACCTTAATTACTTTCTCCATCAGTCATCATCTTGTTCTCTATTCTCCAGCCTATTTTTCCTTCCTTGGAAAATTTATTACTTCAGTCCCTAAAGTCTGCTCCAAGAGCTTCTGTCCTTCCATCAGCCCTCTTTCCTGGCAATCTGCAAACCATACCCCTATATTATAATCTTGCTTCAAAGATCTTCTATAACATTCTATAAGCCAGATCTTCTATAAGCATTCAAAATCATCAAACTGAGTTCAAAGTGATAACTGTTAGAAATTTTTTACATCATCTTATAATCCAGTTGCTTAAGTCTTCAGATGATGAAAATGGGTAACATAGTAAATGACTTGCCTAAGTTCACACAAATTTAGGGAAATAGGTATAGAATATACCTCTTCTGTCTTGCTATAGGACATAGTCTCTGAAATAAGCACAAATATATACCAAATATTAATGCAATGTAAGGATTATTAATCACTGTCATGGCTCAGGAAGTTTTAAGGGGCTTCAGTTCAGCTCCACAGTAATGTCCACTCACCCCTCTGACTGATCAGGGACCCCACCACCCCTTCTGGTCTTACAGACATGCCGGAGTGCTGTGAGAAGAGGACAGATGTACACGCGGAGTAGGTCAGTCTCTATACTGGGGAGGTAGCTCTCCCTGTGAAAGGACTGCTCTAGATTTCTAAGTGAAATCTTCTGGAGATGTCCATGGAAAGGAGACCCAGCCTAGTCCTTATGCGCAAACGTGAGCAGTGCACCCTCTAGTGACAGCTGTCCAATATGCAGGGCAAGACTCAAGTCGGAAAAACGACCCTACTTTGAGGGTCCTTTGATACTTCCCTGATGGAAATCTTTCCATCAGAAATCTTTTACAAAAGTGCCTATGGTCTCATGGGCCCAGAAGCACCAATCAGCCACTTCACTCAGGGCTGAGCTGCTCGAAAGCCAGACCTAAGGCCCTTCTTCCAGGACCAGAGGTCTCTCATGCCAACTTAGGGGGGGGATCTTTTAGATATAAGGAAAGTTCTTCATCATGTTAACGAAGACATTTTCTCTATTACTTCCTTTTTCTTCTTTCTTCTTGACATACTAAAAGTGTACATGCGAAGTGCCTGGAAAAGAACCTGACGCACAGTAAACACTCAACAAGCATGAACTACTATTATTCTCTCTCTTTAGTCTTTCATAATAGGCCTGGAGAGCACATTATTCCACGAGCTTGAGTCAAAGATCTTGAGATATAATTATTGGGCAAAAGCTATTATTAGTCATTAGTTTTTGACTAATAATAATATCTGATGTTAATTGAACATTTACTGTATGTATGCATTGTCCTAAATGCTATATATATTAACTCACTTAATTCCCACATCTACTAGAGGTTGATATAATTTTTATCCCCCTTTTATAGATTAGGAAACTGTGGCATACAAAAATTAAATAATTTTCCCAAGGCCATGCAGCTAATAAGTGCTGGAGCTGGGATTTGAACTTATACAAGTCTGTCTCTAGAGCTCACATTCTTTACTCTTTCACTAAACTAACTTTCCAAGTTCCTCTTTCTTTGAAGGCAGAGAGAACTTATACTTTAGACCTTCTTAAGGAAATAAAGAATGGAAAGAACAATAAAATTGTTCAGTTTCATATTAAAAGGATGTTCCTATTAATGCTGATATATGACTTAAATGAGAAGCCCCAAAGTACTATAGCATATAAAATATACATCTCTATCATAATTACTAGTTATAATAAACATTAATCCAATAGCTGATTAACATTTTTCTTGCCTTCTTAGAATTCATACAGTACTTCAGAATTCATACTTTTGCAATGTTTTAGATGCATATTATTGAAAAAATTTATTTCTAGATAAAATAATAAATTGTTATACGCGGTTTTGTTCCAACCTTTTAACTTTTCCTAAAAGAAAAGTTAGATGTGAGATCATTCCCCAATGCATATTTATCACAGAAAGTTTTATGTTTACATGATATAATCCAGTATCTAGAGTCATTACTTTAAGAAAAATATTGATTTTACTTGTAAATGCTCAGCATTAGAAACATTAATAAGGGTTTAAATTTATTCGTATAACTCTGTCATGATCTGATTAACCACAACTTTAAAAAATACCTAATTATATATATATATATTTTACTTGATGACACCTAATTCTTCTATTAGACTTAAAGACATGTGTATAGTGCAAAAACGTCTGTCAGCTGGGATAGACTACCTCCTATGGACATTTCCTGCTGGAAAATTGTCAAAATAAGGCCTCTCCAAGGTTTGGAGTCCCAACAAGTATATGTGCATCAAGTAGCAATGCCACCTGGCATTAAGATCATGAATCTTGATCTTCTTCTGCTGCTGCAGATCCCCAGTGGGCATTGCAGATGTAACGTATCCTAAACTGTGGGTTCCCCTTTCTCCCAAATCTCTTCAGCATCCACCTGCTCTATCATCACTAGCACTTACAGCCTGTGACAGAAACCTGCCAGATACATTTCCCCTTCCTACTGTGGGGTGTGTATCCTGGCTTATCACTTATGCGTTGTGTGATCAAACAAGTCACTTAACCTCTCTGTGTCTTAGTGCCTTGTCTGCAATAGAGATAACAATAGTATATCTAATTCATAGAGTTTATATAATGATTTAATGAGTTAATATTTGTAATGTGCTCATAACAGTGCCTGGTATATATTAGTATTATTTAAATGTCTGTTAAATAAAATTTAAAATAGTCCATGACACTAATTATATAAACACATACCCCGACTCAGAGTGTTCCCACTCAGCTTTACTTCCAACTTCTCCTCCACATGCAGAGATCACAACTTACCAAGTTAATCATTTCATTTTATGGGTAAAATTTCAGTTTAAATCTTCTGTATTTGGATTTCAAATTAAGTGCATGATCAAGCATTAATGGTGTGATGATGGTTAACCTTAAAATGAGAAATATTTTTACAAAGAAATTTCCATTCCTTTTGAGGCAGTGAAAAAATTATTTATTATATATTAAATTTTTGCTCTGCAAAGCAATAGCAGATTGATGAGCTGTTGGGGCCTGAATTATTCTCCAGGTTGAAAGATGCCTTTTGATTCTATTAATCACCTAGCCCAGAACTAAGCTAGACACAAGGGAGCCTTGCTTGTGACAAGCCCCTGCACAGACCAGCACAGCCCACGCCAGCTTGCACTCTGTGAAAGCAGATTGTTCCCCTGCAGCATTTGGGTAAACCAAAGGTTCCCAGTCTGGGTTATCTTCATCCATCCTATAGCATCCATCAAGCTTCCTCATTTACATTGATTTTAAAGGTTTCTATCAAAAATTAGATTGAAGTTTAAAATGTCATTTTAAACCAAGTGAAAGCCCACTTCTCCTGAAAAATCCTTGTATAAAGAATGTTCCTCTCAGGAGCACAGCTCCACACCACTGACCCGACTGAGCTCCTGCTTTTTTCTGTTCCTCCTCCCCTCCTCCTCCACCTGACTGTCTTATGTGGTTGCTTATAAGAAGAAATTGCCAGCAGCCCTCACACCTTAAGTAAATGACTATTTCAATAAAAGTGTTAAACACTGGCTTTAAAAACTGAAACATGGATACTTTCTGATAGGTGATTAACTAATTTGACAGAGAGATGATACTTACTCATGTTCATTTATGCAACACAGACTCTGAAGATATAGGGGTGGGTAACACTGACATGGTTTGTGCCTTCTCAGAGCTATATTCTGCTACGAGGGACAGACAAAACAAGGTACCAGATAATAAATAAGATGGTCACAAATTATGGTTAAATTAAATGATGAAATCAAATGAAAGTCTAGAGAAAACAGAAGAGAAGTTACTTTAGAGCAGGCCAGCACATTAGAATCTCCTGGGGAGCTTTTAAAACTCCCAAGTCACACCCCAGATCAATGAAAGAATGTCCGGGAGGTAGGATCAGGCACGTTTTTAAAGCTCCCCAAGTGATTCTAAAGCACAGCCAGGAGTGAGAAACATTGCTTTACTCTTCCAGGAAAAAGCTAGAGAGCTACAAACACCTAAGAGCGATATAGTTCTTTTTGCTTAAATTTAACTTATCATTAACACTAGTTATGTGACCTTAAGCAAGTGATTTAACTTCCCCATACTTCAGTTTCCCCATTTGTAAAATGGGTGTGATAATCTCATCTTTCTGTGTCTAGTGTATTAAATGAGATTATGCATGTCCTATGCTTACCACAGAAACCTACACCTAGAGATCACTCCGTAAATGTCAGCTGTCCTGAGGATCATTGTGGCTGCTGCTATCTCTGCCATTGTTATTGTTATTGTTACTTGCTCTATTGCAGAGGATTGGAATTTCCTTAGGGCCTCAAGCTGTCCACCACACAAACTCAGCACCAGCACTTCAGCAGGATTTTCTTGGGCCTTTAACAACCTGCAAAGATTTACCTTCAGACTTCTCCCTGTTGCTTGTACCTCCCTGGCACCATTTTTCTGTTCCACACATTTCCCTCTAGGCTTGAAGAAAAAAGAACTGCCAACTCTGTACAAAAGAGACAGGAAGGTATATGAATTCCCTGGGGCCATAAGACACTGTGCAGACAGTCCTCTCCCTGCCCATAACACATTCAAATCTTCTGACCACTGACTTTCCCAACTCAGCCTAGAATCCTCTTCCCTAATTAAAGCCCAATTGCCATTGAATCTATTTCTTTGCTAATAAGCTGAGCAAGTTTCTACTTTTCTTTCCTGACCTCTGGATGCAGACTCAGAAAAAGAAGCTTGTATTTTTTTTTCCAAACCGGCAAGTTTGATATACATATGAAATATATATAAAATGATGATATGCAGCATTTACACACAACTTCCAACTGACTCATCTACAAAATGAGGATAATATCAAGAATTATCAGGCCTTTACTGAAAACATATTACCATCCGTGTTAGAGGTGTAATACCACCACGCGCAAATATCTATCTCTGACAGAACTATGATCCAGCCCCAACTAATGGGATGCTTATTTTGGGTGATATCAGATACAAGAAAACGACGTTCCTATAGAAGATGTAGACACACACACACACACACACACACACACACACACACTGAAGCTTGCAGGGGTATAGTTGCACACAGCTGCTTCCGTGTGATAGAAACAGTCATATGTCTGAAGACTCTCAAGCATGTTTTCATAGTCCTACCAGCATTACTCAGAATGAATTACAGCCAGCGGCCACCTATGTGACAGATTATTAATACTCATTTTCATTTTGAATCACTTCTCTTGGTTTCACATATAAGGACTGAGATCCACTGTGGTTAGCAGAGTGGAGGAAGCAGATAACCAATAAGTCAAACTGATGCACTGCAAGGAGTAAGCACACAGCCCCTGCCACATCTGTGTGAGCCCAACCTTGGATGCCGAGCAGACAATTATAAAGCACCTGTTACCAAGTCATGAGATGGTAAGGCGTACCATTGCTTTCAAATCTGGTCGTAAAGGATGAAAAGAAAATACCTGATAGAACTACCCTGGTGGATGTCAACTTAAATATCTACAACATAACTCTGATCGCTCGCAAATAGTTAGTATAGTCATATGGACCACTGGGTTAAGAAAATCCAGAGACATAGTAATTTTTTCTTCTCCTTCTTTCTCTTGTTCCTTGTCTCTTTGTAGTCTCTTTGTAACTCTTTGTGACAGCTCTCCTCCTGAGAATAAGAACAGCTTCAATCCTCTCTGACCCAGCAATCAGACTCCAAAAGTATGACCTCTCATTCAATTGCCTGATGGAGACTGGGATAGAAACATCAGAGGAACAGCTGATCAAGACTTTGACTTCAGTTCTTAGATACAGCAAGATTGGAAAAAAGCAAAACAAACAAACAAAACTCAAATACAGTGAGGACATAAGACATTTTCCAAATCTCAAAATATTGCCAACTGCAGTTTAGGATTAAAATCTAGTTCTTGCCTTAGCCATTTAAGTCATTTGTTCCAAATCAAAAACAAAAAATGGCATTTATGCTTTATCAATTTTTATTTCTCTTCTTCAAAGGATAACAAAATAAAGATCTATTTTGAAAATCAACATAATAAATACAACAGATGCAGCAGGACAGCACCAAGTGGTTGGTGCATGTATTAGTGGGGGAAAATGTAACATCTTTGAGACACACATTTCAGGCCATCCTTTAACCATCGATTTCTGTTGTTTGGAGGATGCACTCTGGCAAAGAACAGTTGCCTCTAGGCACATATTACACAGTGAAATAGAAAGAGACAGTATCTGCCAAAAGAATTTATAATCCTCAGGAAGAAGATAAACATCCCACACTCACACCTTGTTAGTACGCTTAAGCACACAACCTAATTGTGTAAAAAGGATTCAATATTCTGGGTGCTGATGTTCCAGTGAGTTAAGCATCAATAAGCAAATATAAGGGAGTTCAGTTATTCAAGAAACTTTTTCCTTAACTTTCTATTAAAATCTATTGTTTACACATTATCAGCAGGAAATGCACAACGTGCCAGGGATTTGAGTAAGTATTCTAGCTCATCTTGACCTCAGGCATCAGAGTAAACCCAAGGACAAGCAATAACCCTTGAGAAGTGTGCTGATTGCTGGCTCATATTGCTTAAAAATGGAATGTCCTTTCTCACAATGAAACGCCTCAAGGGAATTGTACGTGTATCTCAGGTCCAAACCCTTGGTGCTTCAGAGTCCCCTAAGCATGCTCTTCTCTACTTCTAGTTTCAGAGAGAAAAGGTGGTGTAGAATTCTGATATATTCTCTGTGAATCCAGCATGATGCCATCAAAATATCTCAGATAAATAAGCTAATTAGTAATTCTAGTAAATTAGCAATGGCACAGAGTTGATGTAGATCATGGAGACACCAAAGAATACATCTCAGTGCACAACTCCAGAGGTCACTCTTTGCATGGAATTTGGGGTGCTATTCACACAGAGCACAATGTAAATGCTGCTTGGGGAACTGAAGCATGGAAACCCCAGGCCCTTACCCAAGCTCCATATTATCTGTTTTATAGAGAGTTTTTAGGTAAAATTTCATGAAAGTCTGAAAACACTGGTCTAGGTTACTTTGAGAGAAACCATATTGTCTTAAAAACTGTGTTTCCTCTATTTGTGGTTTTCCTGCTTGTTCAGGAAAAATAAAGAAAGAGGGAAAACATATCATGCGCACGTATGTGTCATACACTGTGGTAAGGGCTGAGCACTTCAAACACACGTATTTGCAATTAATCATCATAACAACTCTGTGCTTTGGTTGTTAGTGTCTCAATTTGCAGAATCTCAGTGAAATCTGAGATCCAGAGAGGTGAAGGGGCTTCCCTGGGGATAAGCAAGCTAGGAAGTGGAAGAGCCTGAGTAGGAAGGCAGGACTTTAACTTCAAGATCTGTGCTCTTACAACTACATCTTGCTTTCCAAGATGGCAGGACGCACGACGGCAGGGAGGTCTCTGAGAGCACTGAGCTATGGCAATCGGTCGAAATTAAAATGTTGTCATTTGGGGTTAAATTATAGATCATCTTGTTTCAAACTGTACTGTTGATAAGCAGCAGAAGCCAAAGATTTGACAACTTAAATTCTATCCATTAACTTATTGTTCAATAGAAATTAGGGAAACCATGGTTGTTTCATTTTTCAGTGAGAACCCTCTTATTCACGAGAATAAGTGGGAGAATTTCACATGAATCCCAGGGAACCTGCAGACAGCCCTGATACGGTTCCTTCCCTATAGCCACAATGAGCAGAGGATATTTCTTTCTTTGACCCAGCCCAGCCTTCCCTCCTCTCAATACCTTCCATTCTACAGCCCTGCTTCACTGTACAGAGGCACATAAAAGCCTAGAAAGCTCAAGGCTCTGTGTCCTTTTCCATTTTAAGTGAGGGCTCCATCCAGCATTCTAGAGTTTCGGGTTCAGTGTTTTTCAGGGAGTATGTTTGTGAAATCACTCTGCTTTTCTTACTTTGTGTTTGAGATAATTCTGACTCTGCTCTGTTCAATCTTTCTGCTCCCCCTTCACCCTACAATCATGACTGTATCCTCAAGTGCCATCAAAGGTAGGACAACGTACAACTACCACTTGATCCACGTTCAAGAGGTGCCCTTTGAATAGAAAAATTCTTCAGCTATACCAAGTTTAAAGGCCTTTCTCCTACTCCTTGCTGCCATCTCTCATCCTCCTTTCTCAACACCCTTCATTGGGATCAAGTCCTCTAACTCTGTGACAAGCAGGGAAGAACAAGAAATAAAGTGAAAAGACACTGGGACAAAAGGGGAAGAAGAGAATGGAAGGGTGGTGTTTAAGACTGTGAGAGTGCCCCTTTGTGCAGGGCATCTAAAGTGGAGTGTGTGATGAGGTACCACCTCACACCAGTCAGAATGGCCATCATCAAAAAATCCACAGACAATAAATGCTGGAGAGGGTGTGGAGAAAAGGGAACCCTTTTGCACTGTTGGTGGGAATGTAAACTGATACAGCCACTATAGAGGACAGTATGGAGGTTCCTTAAAAACTAAAAATAGAACTACCATATGACCCAGCAATCCCACTACTGGACATATACCCGGTGAAAACCATAATTCAAAAAAAGACATGTATCACAATGTTTATTGCAGCACTATTTACAATAGCCAGGCCATGGAAGCAACCTAAGTGTCCATCAACAGATGAATGGATAAAGAAGATGTGGCACATATATACAATGGAATATTACTCAGCCATAAAAGGAAATGAAATTGAGTTATTTGTAGTGAGGTGGATGGACCTAGAGTCTGTCATACAGAGTGAAGTAAGTCAGAAAGAGAAAAACAAATACCA